>NW_009697321.1:16942-24619 GCF_000703405.1 Apaloderma vittatum | reverse complement strand
CCTCTTTGAGTGGTCATAGTGAGCAGAGGAGGTTCCTGGTGATTCGAAGAGGCATATAGCACACACGCCCTGGCCATCTCCCCTTGAAAGGCAAGAAAGAGTTCCCAGACAACTATAGGCTCGTCAGCCTTATCTCCACCCCTGGGAAGATCACAGAGAAAATCCTCACAAAACCTGCTTCCTGTTGTTTGCAGGACAATAACCTGATTGGGAAAAGACAGCGTATATTTACCAAGGGCAAATTGTGCCCAGCCAACATGAGAGCTTTCCACAGTGAGACAGCTCTTCACTTGAGAGAGCAGCGAGTGTTGTTCACCTGTACTTAAGCAAGCTTTTGCCACAACTTCCTGTAGTAACCTTGTAGCCAAGTGTTTGAGGTGTGGTTTGAACTAGTGGAAGGTAAGGTGGGTGAGTAATTGACTGCACTACTGGGCTTAAAGGGTTGTGATCAGCTGTTCAAAATTACTGGCAGTGAGTTTACTATATGCATTTCTTGGAGATTGATACTGGGGCCAATACTCTTTAATGCCTTTTTATTGAAAGACCACAGGTCAAGAAACATTGTTATTAAGTTTTATTTTGTGCTGCACCTGGACTACACTATGAGGTTTTGTGTTCCCCAGTGAAAGTAAGACATGACCATACTGAATCTTCAGGGTCATTTGGGAGACTGGAATGCATGACATGTGAGGAGAATTTCAGAGAACTGGATTTGTTAGAAGAAGAAGGGAGTTTAAGAGGGTGGAGGAAATTGTCTAATGTCTGTCTTCGTCTACTTCATGTGAGCATGTAGACATGGAGCCAGTTTCTTGGAGGTGTGCAGTGGTAGGACAAGAGGCAACAGAAGCAGAGATGTCTATGTTATACTCTAATGATTAATACCATGTTAATGTTAATGTTAATGTTAATGCTTTCCCCCTGCTGCTCCCACCCCATAAAGGTTGTGTAGGCCTGGTATAGCTTTCCTTCCTATTTTAGAATATGGACTGTTTTGTCTTGTATAAAAAAATTACAACATTGGCAGGATTAAATACCGTCTTCCTCTTCTTTCTCCCTATACAGCTGGTATGAGAGTTCTTCAAGGTTTGGTTTCTAAAACATTCCCATAGAAAAAGAAAACAAAGGACTGTTTTAGCTAAGACTAAATAGCTTCTTCTTTGCAGCTGAGGGGGAGGTTTAACAGCAACATAGTGTTTTCATTAATTCATTCATTCATTCACTCATTCATTCATTTCATTTGAATCATTCTGGGATTACTCTGTTCCACCTTTCTAAACTGAAACTCTGTCTTAGTAATTCCAGAAATGAAGCCATGCATTTGCAAGGACCCAAGCAATAAGGATGCTGTTTAGAGCTATCCTACTACTTTTCTTCAGCATTTTTCAAAGCCATTTAGAACAGCAGGTAAATGTAATTTCCAAATAGCAAATAAAAAATGTAACATTAACACAGCAAAACTGTTGTAGTAGATGTATCTAGTTCTTCTCATTCCCATACAAAGAGGAAACTTGATCACGTTACAATCATGGTAATAAAACACACAATTTCTATGGGGAGGGCAATGTAACTTTCCTTTGGAGATGGGAAGTCAAGATCATGATGAACTATACAGTATAGTTCAGGGATGTAATTAGCCATCAGCGCAGTGTCTTCATTCAGCATAAGTTCTGTCAGTTCAGAGTGTTGTCCACAGAGGCTTCCTCCCAGCAGTGAAGAGTTTAGTAGCTTCCATATGATCAGTTACTCCTGTAGGGAAATTTCCATTTCAGAAGTGAAGGTCTGATGGACAAACTCCATAAAGCAAGCAAGCACTCCTGCCTACTCTGTTGGCCTGGATTGCAAATTTGGGGTATTGCAGAATTTCCAGTTTTCCACTTTTTACATAAAAAAAAATCAAACCAAGTAAGAAGTCACTGAAGTTGCTGTGCATTCTTTCCACCCTATCTTCTGGTGCTTTCTTCTCTGTGGATGTCTTGGTCACGACATACAGTGGTCATTTCATGCTGTTTTGGTCAAGGCCAATGTTTTGTCAAAGAACTGGCATTCACTGAGTCCTGCAACTGTGTCTGTGCTTCTTACTGTTCACTATTATCTGGAAATAGATGGTAGACCCTTCTTTGTGATGTGTGAGTAGTTTGTCTTTGTGAAGATACAAGAGCAATAACAACTGGCTTATCAGTTGGCAGAAGTCTGTGCCTTCCTATTGCACAAGATACTGCTCTAATTTTCTGTTTAATATTTGTTCCTAACACAGCTTTCATTTTTAGTATTATGATGATAGAGCTAAAGATACCATATAGTACTGGAAATGACCCATGACACACATGGAACAGAGAGCTTGTGGACTCAAATACACTACAATGTACTTGAATATAATTTGAAACAAATAAAGAAGCCTGTTGATAAAGCAACAAATTCTCAGAGTGAATGGAAGATGAGCAACCCTATGCTTTGTTGAATATTCGAAATAGGTTCTATCTGTTGCTTTGAAAAGTGAGAACAATACTGCATATTTTCCAGGTTTAAATATAGAAATGATGGAGGCAATGATGTTTTGTGGCATTCTTCATACCTGTACGTTATCATTCATCTAAATATGCTTGTTTATGGTCTACTCAAAAGCAAGTTTAAATGATGCAGTGCCGTTTTAATGACTTCAGGGGACTATGAAGATTGTGTCAATCCAATTCTATTAATTTGCCTGTTCCAGTCAGAATTAGTCAAGTTTATGGAGTTGCAGAACTGCTCAAAAAGTTTGACATGGAATTGAATGTTTTCGATCTTATCATACTAGGAAACCTGTTGGAGGGCAACAAAAATCCCATCCTGGTTATGTATTACCCAGGGAATTGCAAGGCAAATGGCTGTCTCAGAGCTTCTGCTGCCTGAGGAGAAAGCAAGTTTGTGCTGCCAGACAGCCCCCAGGAATTTCGGTGTGAAGGAAATAGTGTCAAACACCAGGAACTGGGTTCCAGAAGTCAGCAGAACTGCTGAGAGTTTGGATGAGTGAAACAGGGAAGTCAAGGGGATAGGTTAGTTTAAGTGCTGTATATGAGTGGCTGTTGGGATTTGGGACGGAGAATATCTGAATATTTTATTGAAATTTAGCATTGCAGATACACTTATGTTGGCTTAAAGTGAGAAGGGTCACCGTGTTTGCACAATATTGAGGCTCAAGGCAGTAAGGATTATGGGCGTGATGGTTTCTGTCAGTGTTTCTATTTCCTGAAACACATGTTGACTTTTCATTAAGTTAATTTTGCACACTTTAAATTGGAGCTCAGTGAATATGACTGGAGGCATACATGGACTTTTTAGATGCCTCTGCTAGTTTTTAAAAAATCCTTAAACAGAAAATGTCCAAAATGAAGACATTTCAGCCTGCAGGAGGGTTTTATTAGTCAGTAAGTATAAATGACTGCCTTGCATTGTTGGTGGTCTTGGCAAGACAGGAATAATGTTGAGAATGGCTGTTGTCCTGTGTCTCATGAAATGAGTGGAACATACCACGTTCTGGTTACCACACTGTCTTTGGCCCGTAGGCAGTAGCTCTTGCTGTTGTATGGTAGTTCGGGTGGATCAAACTGATGTTTTTAGTAGGCATGGGACAGGACAGCTACATACTTACTGTATGATCAGTTTAGCAGACATGCATGGACTGCTTAATGAAAGAATATTTCAAAGATTTAGTTACAGTGCTCGTTTGGCAAGGAAGGTATAATTAATAACGTCATTGCATAAAAGTCAGCTGCTCAGTAGTCATGCTAGCTGCCAAGTCTTACACGATGCAGATTCAGAAATATTTCATCCATCTGCCAATGCTTTCAAATCATTCTGGCAAGGCTTATATTTCTATTTTAAACTGTGTAAAAGGAAATTGCGCTCATTCTCTCAGCGCTAAGGATGGTGCAAGCCTACCCTACCTACTTTTAGAGAAATAGACAAGGGAAAGAAAAGCTTTAAAGGTTTATCACAAAGGTTTAATTTAGTGTCTAAAATGTGCTGGACATAGGCCAGAGTGATTCTGATGGTCTTTTATGAGGGGAACAGGATCAAATCATCTCAGGATCAAATAATGTGTGCCTCCAGGAAAAATTCCACAAAAATTTGTGAAGTTATCTTTTCCTGTTGATAAACCATAGGAATTTTCATTTTACATCTTCCATTAATGCTGTGAAACAAATGAGTTTACTTTAAAAGTTTACTTGAAAGTAAAGGAGAAATTACTTGAAAAGGAGAGGAACTTGGAAGAGCTAAGAACAATGTAAAGACTTACTAGAATTCCTTCATGCTTTAGCAAGAGAGTCCTCTCCAGTTTTCACTAGTTTTCATTCTAAACTGGAGGCAACAAAACAAAGGAGACCTTCTAATTTAACTCAGTTTAACTCCTTTTGAAAAAAATAAACCAGTTTGAAATCTTGACAACTCTTTTTATGACTATAATCTCTGAAAATGCAAAAATAAAAATATTCAAGGAGTGGATACTTGCTGTCAATTTCTGTAAAGAAGGCAAGCAAAAAAACTGATAGAAGTCTTAGCATGCTGACTGAAAGCCTAAACCAGTTTTTGACAGCAGTAGCTTTCATTTCAGATTGTTCATCAACATCTAGTTCGTTCAGTACTGAAAAACTGGGCGCTGAAAAAGCAGACAAAGTTGGGTTTTTTCCTTGAACACATAAAGAGAATGAGATATTAGCATATAAGAGCTACAGTTTGTATGTCTTCTAACAACTTGGTCATCAGTGTTCAGTTCATTAACTCCAGGTAGTACTTCCACTGTTAATTAAATCCATTTAAAATTAAAACTATGGTTTGGCAGTTCTGGTGTCTTACCCATACAGCACACTAGACATAGCGCTGTGTAACTAAAAGCATATATATTGTATCATGGCTTTTGACTGTATTCCAGTTTCTACTAAAAATTCAATTACATGAATAAAAAAAATCATATAGGAAATAAAAGCATATCATTCACTGCTTTTTAACATGGTAACCACAAAAGATGACAGTGTATAAATATAGACTAAATATCTGTAGAAGGAAGCTGAGTGAAGGATACAAAAGCAATGCAGAGTTAAAATCCATTACTTATTCAAAGTTTCTTGCTTTTTATTTAAATTATTATGACAGTTGGTGGCTTAAATAGCTGTGACTTAAATCAATATGCATTGATCCTAACCCGTCAGAAAAGCATTTTTGAGGACAGAGGTCACTTCAAAGGTTTCCTAGTAAAAATAGCAGAATGCTCCTTTTCCCACATCTGAGGGAAGTGGTGAGATCTCTCTTCAGCTGTCATTGCTGCAAGCCACG
Organism: Apaloderma vittatum; assembly: GCF_000703405.1. Lineage (NCBI taxonomy): Eukaryota > Metazoa > Chordata > Aves > Trogoniformes > Trogonidae > Apaloderma > Apaloderma vittatum. Next base: position 19,309 of record NW_009697321.1, on the reverse strand, counting down.
TGCTGTTCGTAGCCTTATATTCAGAGTAAGCAATGCTAGACTTTGTGTCTAGAGTACAGATAGGTGAGTCTTTTTAACAGATATTGTGCCATGCTTTTGTTTTCACTTGATCCTCAGTTTATTGAGGAGCACTCTGGTACTTGTTCACCTGTTTCCTAAAGCAGATGGACGGACAAGAGTTGTGCTTCTCACAGGTGGCTGAACTGCCTTTTAAATATAAGGTAGGTAGATAGAAGACGTATGAGAATACTAGGTACTAATCTGTGGGAGGTGATGATGTTAGTTGCTGTTACAGAATTTACTTGGTTTTCCTCAAATGCTGCAAATGCAAACGGTGAACTTAAATAACAGGTACTTTGAGCTAAAGGCTCTGAGTCTACACAGTAGAGGAGTATTCAAAGCCCAGCACCATCCTCGTTTTTTAAATCTCCTTACATTTTATAGCTGAGGTTCAGTTGTAGTCTAATTTGTGTAGAAAAGCATGAGCTGAGGGTTCATGAGGGCAAGGCACAGGGCTCAAGTCTCAGTCAGATACACATTCTGAGTGGCAGTGCTTAGGTTTCTGTATTTTTGTAACGTGTCTGAGGTCAGAGCATAATTGGAGAAACATGTCAGCACATATCAAGTCAAATTGGGAATTAGATCACTCTTTACTGACTTTGAGGTGTTTCTGGATGGATTTCACATTGGGCAACAATAACTGAAGGCTACTGTAGCTTCTGTTTGATGGATGTGGCAAAAGAGGTGGAAGCGTACAGGAAGGGAGGTCAGCAAGGGCTATGATTTTTTTGCTTCTCTTCTAGAAAATTATTTTAGTCAATGTCTTTGTTTGTATTAAAATCTATAGCACAGCTTGCAGTTTAGGATTAGCTATGTATTCCAGTCAGATAGCTTATGTGAGGTAAGTCAGTACTGAGATGTCGTATAAGAAAATGTTCCCTGATTGATTTTATCATGGTCATTGGTTTTAAACTAGGGCAGGGTAGGTTTAGATTAGACGTTAGAAAGAAGTTCTTTACTGTGAGGGTGGTGAGACACTGGCACAGGTTGCCCAGAGAGGTGGTGGAGGCCCCATCCCTGGAGATACTCAGAGTCAGGCTTGATGGGCCTCTGAGCAACCTGATCTAGCTAAAGATGTCCCTGCTCACTGCAGGGGGTTGGACTGCATGACCTGTAAAGGTCCCTTCCAACACAACACATTCTATGATTCTATGATAAGTGGTCTAATGTAGGCAGATTACGCTGCACAGATTACACTGCACAGATTTACAGTTAGCACCTAGAGCTTCATTATGTCTTCTATAGAACTCAAAGGGAAACTCAAGATTCATATGCAATTATAGGATATCCTGACTGTGTAAGAAGGCAACCAAACCCAGAAAATGGGTTGAATGATGCATCCCTCTGATTCAGGTAGAACTGCTTTTCTCATTTTGTTTAAACGCTACCATTCTTGCAGATTTGGAGATTTTGTTTATGCGTTGCTTAAGCTTTCAGTTGTGGATACTGGCAGCTCTTCTTCCTGTTTTCTTATGCCTGATAGATTATGAACTCTTCATGGGCTGCACAAACCATTAAAGTGATTGTATGAGAGTGATAGACCTACCTCTGTATGCTCTTGCAGGAGGAACAAGTTGTTTGGTGGCGTTTACTGTTTAGCTCAAAATATACCAGGTCGTGCTTTTAGCTACAGAGGCCCAGTTTAGTTTCAGGTGAGTTTCTTCTGCTTCAACTGAAATATAATCATGATGTGGAGACGGTTTTCATGAGCTGATAGGAACCTCATGAAGTTCAACAAGGGAATGTGCCAAGTCCTGCACATGGGGAGGCTCATGCACCTACTGGAGCTGAGGGCCACCTGGCTGGAAAGCAGCTTGACAGGAAAGTACCTGGGAATCCTGCTGGACATCAGGTTGAACAGGAGCCAGCAATGTGCCCTTGCTGAAGAGAAGACTGACAGTATCCTGGGCTGCATTAAGGAGGAGTCTTGCCAACAGGTCGAGGGAAGGTGACCCTTCCCGTTTATTCAGCCTGAGTGGGACTGCACTTGAAGTTCTGAGCTTCCCAGTACAAGAGAGATGTGGACACAGTTGAGAGAGTCAAATGTAGGGTCACTAAGTCAAAGAAGCATCTCTCATATCAAGAAAGGCTGAGAGAGCTAGGACTGCTTATATGGAGAAGAGAAAGCTCAGGGATAGAATCATAGAATCACAGAACAATTCAGGTTGGAAAAGACCCTTGGGATCATCGAGTCTAACCATTAACCCTACACTGCAAGTTCACCCCTAAACCCTATCACCCAACACCACATCTGAGCAACACTTGAACACATCCAGGGATGGAGACTCAACCACCTCCCTTGGAAGT
>NW_009697321.1:10489-16195 GCF_000703405.1 Apaloderma vittatum | reverse complement strand
AACAGGAGCAGCCCCAGCACCAAGCCCTGAGGGACACCACTCGTGACTTGCCGCCAGCTGGATTTAACTCCATTGACCACAACTCTTTGGGCCCGGCCATCCAGCCGGTGTTTCACCTAGCAGAGTATGTGTCCATCCAAGCCATGAACAGCCATCTTAGCCATAAAGATGTTGTGGGGGTCGGTTTCAAAGGCCTTACTTAAGTCCAGGTAAACTACATTGACAGCCTTTCCCTCATCCACTAAGAAGGTCATTTTATTAGAGAATGAGATTAGATTTGTCAAGCAGGATCTGTCCTTCATGAATCCATGCTGACTGGGCCTGATCTCTCTGTTGGCTTTTAATTGTTCTGTGATGGCTCTTGAGATTATTTGCTCCATCACCTTTCCTGGCACTGAGGTAAGACTGACAGGTCTGTAGCTACCAGGATCCTTCTTCCTGCCCTTCTTGAAGATGGGCGCTACCTTTGCCAGCCTCCAGTCCACTGGGACATCCCTGGTTAACCAGGACTCTTGAGGGTGCAAAGAAGATCAAGCAAAGCTCTTTTCAGTGGTGCCCTGTGAGAGTAGAAGATGCAATGAGCAAAAACTGAACATTGAGAGTGGTCAAGCACTAGAATAAGTTGCCCAGAGTTGTGGAGTCTCCATTCTTGAAGATACTCAAAAGCTGCCAGAATATGGTCCTGGACAGTTGACTCTAAGCAACCTTGCTAGAGCAGTGGAGTTGGACCACATCACTTTCAGAGGTCCCTTCCAACCTCAATTGGTCTGTGATTCTTTGATTGATCTTTGTGCCTTGTTGAGTATGTTTGTGCATAACCGTAGATAATTCTCAGGTCTATATGTAGTAAATGAGCACAACCCAAGGTCACTCCAGATGGGCCGTTATGCATAATGGCTGATAGCTTGCTTAACCCATGTGAGAAAGGACAGTCCAGGTATACTAGGCTTGGAAGGAAGACTAGAAAGGAAGCCCAGTGACCAAATTGTGAGAAGTTGACCATCAACAAACTCTGACTCTGGAAACTGCCATTTCTGGGCAACTGAATTTCTGCATGCAAGTTGATCACTAGAAGCATAGGAAAATAGATACTCTTAAGACACTGAGTGTTCAAAAAATCATCATTTTTTGACAGCTCCATCGTCTGTTGTCATGTATAGCCGTATAAACACATTTCCACACAGTGGGTGTTAGGAGTTGTCACTTTCCAGAGAATCCACTAGTCTTGTTACATGCACACTGAGGTATCCTGAGGCAGACAGTACAGAGAAGCAAGCATACTTCCTTCACAGCAGTAAACTTTTCTATTTTTTTGTAAAAGACCAGCTGATTTTGGAGACTGTGTACAGCCATGCATTCCCACTGGCTTCATAAGGGAGAAACATCATTCTGGGCAAAAATATACATCAGAGGATAAATGTTAGTGGGTTCAGACTTAGAACTGAGATTAGCCTGAAATGGTGTGGGGTTTTCTCAAGAAAAATGGAAAACTTCATTTTGATGAAGAGTATTCTTTTCTTTGTATTTTAAACTCATGAAGATATCCAAATATGGGTTTAGGAGCCTTTATTTTAGAGACTTTTCATGGCTTTGCAGGCCTCAGCTGTGCACATGGCTTGCATTTATCTGTCCTTGTGTAAAGCCAGTGAAAGTATCATTGGTATGAAGGTACTACCTTGCTAGAATGACTCTTGGTATCTAGTGTTGACCATTGGTTTAAGCCGTGGAAACAGTGGGCCAAAATACAGAAGCAGAAACTGGCACTGAGAAAAGAAGCATCGATAAAATCCAGGGAGTAAAAGACTGCCACATAGAAATTGTTCTTACTGAGGAGTGGTCATTTGAGATGATTCCCAGCATAAGGCTTATGAAAATAACTAGGATAACTGAAAACAGAGATATTGCCTACCTCTTGAGGGATTCTGTGCTCAAAGTTTGTAGATACTATAAAAATGTAATAAAAGTAGAGAAACCTTCAAAAAAATGCACTTAAAAGAGTGTAATGTAAGGGTTTTCCTTGTCTGTGTATTCTATTTTTGTTTCTAAGCTTTTCTCTCATTTATTCTGGTGCTTTAATTGTTTGGTTTTCCTTATAAGGATATTTAATTAGAGAAATAAAATACCTCTGTAGGGTAGAGAAGTGTTATTATCTAATCTTCCAGATGAGGAATCCTAAAATTTGTGACACTCTTAAGTACTGTGTTGGCTTTGCTCCCATTAATGGCTTATTTGTATATAGTACCCAGATTGATGGGAAAAATTGAAAGACCAAGTGGTTCCATCTGAGTCTCATTATTAGAATATGAAAATATGAAGTCACATTTGCCATTAGCAGGTGTGAGTCTAGTCGGTTCCATACTCTACAGAGTATATTTGTAGCTTGACAACTAAGGTAGTTGACTTTGGTAAAAACCGAAGTAATGTAAGATTGCAGTTGTGCTTGTAGATGTAAAAAGTGCTTTTCAGGTAGTTTCATGTTAGGTTCTTAGCAGCTGAATTTTTTTCGTAACAAAGCTGGATGAGATACAAAGAATGGTGATGGATCCTTTGCTTGGAACAAATATAGGGGTTTGTAAGTCATTATCTATGACCTTAATTCATTGTTTGTTCATTAACTATTTCTGACACCAGGATAAGTGCATTAGGTCGCATGTTCTTGGTGATAGGTGAGCCAAAGAGATTACTGGAGAGTATGGTCTGAACTTAATAGAAGAGCAGCCTACTCTGTACCAAGATGTTTGGTTTCTTGATAAATTACTTGCTAGTGACCTGCAGAAATGGGAAGAAATAAACTGCTCTAAGGGAAGTTAACTTGTGAGTAAAGAATTAGAGGTGGGAAAATGGGAGGTATTTTTACACCACACTTGAAGGATTCTGTTAAGGATTCCTTAAGGACTTACTTAAGGATTCCTTCTGTCTACTGAGTTCTTGAGTCAACATGTGTCCATAAACCAAACAAGACCTGGGATAAGAAAAAATCAAACCTAGCGTTTACTTTTCAAGATGACCGTTGAGGCTAACTTTCATTGTATGTCATGACTAGCTCAAAGTGGTTTTCTGTTTTTGGTATCTTCATAGTGCAATGGACTACATGGGAAGTATATGGAGAACTTCCAGAATCCCACTGATTCTTTGCCTAACAGTGGGAATCAAGATCTTTAACTTTACCTTACAGTTTGTAGAGCAACTTCTTTTTATTTAAGATATTTTTGAAAAGATGAATTTCTGTTAGAGTCTAGTGTTTTCATGTACATTTATATCTATTGCATATGTCTTTGGGAAGACTAAAGTGGAACTGGACTCCAATGGGAAGCCTTTTCCTCTCCTTAACATTAGATTGAGTTAGATTGTTAAGGGCACAGAAAATATAGAATGCCTGCCACCTGAAATATTTTTTCATGTTATCAGATGAAAGGACCATTTAAAACACAGATAAGCCAGCAACTGCTTACACTTATCCCTAGGTATCAGGGATATCAAGTGCCATTGTCATACATATTTCTTGCAGAGTCCTTTCATGAAGTAATTTTAATCCTTAAGGCTTTGGATTGTTCTTTGCTGACCCAATTCCTCCTCAGTCTGGCTTGTGGAAAAAAAAAAAAAAAGATATACATGAGTTTATCTTCCACTTTTCATATGGCCTTCATTGTCTTCCTGTTCTAGGGCTGCCCCTTTTAGGTTTACCTCTCATTTTTCTGAAATCACTGCATCACAAACTATACTGTCTGTTTTATTATCAGTGCCTATCTGAAGACTAAATGTATACACATCACAAATACTTTCTTGTTAGAGTAATTGCAAGAGCTGTTAATCATTGCTGAGATTTAGAGTTTGTTACTAGATAGTCTTTTGTACCAGTCTATTTTTTGCCAACATTTCAGATACCAAGATTATATCACAGCTCTTATCTGGCAGCAGTGACTTCTTGCCTAGGTTTTCTTATATGAAGGTTGCTTCATTGTGGTATGTGAAAAAAAATAGCATAAGGGTAATGAAGCAGCCCCATGTCTTTCTCATCCTTTTTGCAATATTCTCTTCTTTACTTAAGTTCTGCCTATTTTAATGTTCAGGATTGGAATCTGAAGAAGTCCCATGTCACAGTTCTCTTTTATAAGCTAATTCCTGAAGATTGTAAGGCTGGTCTTTGCGAATCTTTCCTTCTTTCCGTATGAAGGCTCTGTGAATGAAAGCTCTGGGAATATTAGGGAGTATCTTTCAATATACAGGCAGATATATAGAACATACTAAGATATGTATCATATACTAAGATATGTAACATATAGTTTTGAATACTACCAAAGAAAAATTAAATCTGCACTGAATTAGTGAGTTGTAATACATTGTTTTCTCTGGTAGATCTGATATAATTACAGATTTTTTTTCCCTATGAATGCTGAGGAAAACTGTTACTCCTTTTATTATTGCTATTTTTTTATCACAAAATTGTACTTCAATACCAAGATGAGCAGATAGTGCTGAGGGTAAACAACTTGGTTTTCTGCCTTCATTCCTGTTGTCTGTTGAATTTTAGTATTGGCATTCTAGTTCTTCTGAAAGCTTAAACAGTGCAAGGTCATCGGGAACTAGAAGCCATGCTACTGTCTGACATAAACTGAGTAAAATTGGAAGTCAGTGTTACTCTTTAGTCAGAATCAGTGGTGTGAGAACATGTCGTGGATTAGAGAGGGGAGTGAATCCGCTAGAGTTTTGTGCAATTTCAACATACAAATTGACCAACTTACTGAGCACAGGACTTACTTCACACATATTCAGAGATTTGTTTACAAATAACTCATGTAGGTAGTTTCTTCACACTGATTCCTTGCGTCTTGTCTCTGACAGCTGAAAGACAGGGATACAAGTAGATTTGCGGAATGTAGCCTAAACCCCTGTTAGCATCTTTTGAGCTGATTGGAGAACACTAAGTGTTTGAGACACTGTTCTTCATTATGCCCTCAAGTACATCTTTCATGAGAGTAGCTTGAGTCATGGTAATTTCTTTGGGGCTGGAAAGACTCTCAGTCCTTTTAGACAAATTTGCACGAGGGTTGATGACTGGTGCTCCCCCCCCAAGTCCTTGAAAAATCTGGTGGGTTTTTTTTTATTGTTACTACTGTTTTGTTTGGTATTAAGAGATAGACCAGAATTAAGCAGCTGTGATTAAAATACACAAAGAGGATAAAGAGGCTTCAGGAAAATTGGCTAAAGGAAAAAAGAGACAGTTGAATAACACGTGACCAATGGAGCTGCCTAGATTTCATGAATTTATGCCAGTGAAAGCTACACATTGTAAATGTATGTTTGACAGTCAACTGACCAGAATCTGACTGTGCTTCTTGTGGGGCAGAAAGTGTCCATGAATAAATAAGTAGGGGCATACATCTCAGAAGAAAGTACTGCAGATAAATGCCCCTGCATTTGTGAAATACATAGCATGATTTTAGCATATATAACAGCCATGCAGTTATATTATTTTCAAAAGGTTTTAATGCAGCTACTCTGAAATTATAGCACTGGGGAACTCAGCATATTATAGCACTGGGGAACTCCCATTTGTTTCTCTCTTTACTGTCAATTAAATAAAATAAGATTTCTTTTCTTCTCTGATATGTTTCTCTTGGGGTTTTCCTATACTGGAGTTTAGACCGTGATTTAAATGTGCTGTTTGCTCTTGAAGATACATTGTTATCATGAAGATTGTCTTCT
>NW_009697321.1:0-10458 GCF_000703405.1 Apaloderma vittatum | reverse complement strand
GCTGATAACTGCAAAAGTATTTGAGAAGTCACCTTACAGCTTCCAAAGCCTTGAGTGCAGGTTTTGAGCCTGTGAATCAAATGTCTTTGGAAGAGGTTTTAGTAATAAGACAAGTCAAAATATTTTTATTATGGTTGCTAACAGGTACAATTCTTGTATTTTGTTATGCTTGCACAGGGATTAGGGATTGTGGTAAAATATTCTAATTATTCCAAGAACTGGAGTAACAAAATTCAGTTCTCTTTCTGTTCCATGTGTCTAGCGGAATCAAGCAGCATCATGTATTTGCTTTTGCTATCAAACTCATGTCTGAATGTTCCTGCGGACCACATGAATTCAGGAGATCTTTCTTTCCAGCTGGTTTTCAGTTTGGATTCACATTTCAAGTGAAATTAACTTTAAGAAATAATTAGGAAAATACAATAAAAGCATTTTAAGATAATGACAGATTTCCATTTTTGGACTGGAAAAGTCCTAAACTTGTATCTTCTGACAAGTAGCTTCAAAAACTGGGATGTTAAAAGACAGCACTGCAATTTGTTGTCTGTTTTCACTTAGAAGTCATAGAACCATAGAATCATTAAAATTGAAAAAGACTCTGAGATCATCAAGTCCAACTGTCAACCCAACACCACTATGACCACTAAACTATGTCCTGAAGTGCTATGTCTGCGCATCTTTAGAAAACCTCCAGACATGGCAGCTGCACCACTTCCCTGGGCAGCCTGTTACAATGCCTCACCACTCTTTCAGTAAAGAATTTTTTCTTAATATCCAATCTAAACCTCCCGTGCAACTTGAGGCTATACGTCGTCCTATTGCTTGTTAGTTAGGTGAAGAGACTGACCCCCAATTCACTACAACCTTATACACTCCAGCAACTCCATGTCCCTCTTGTAGTGAAGAGCCCAAAACTGAACACAAGATCTGAGGTATGGCCTCACCAGTGCTCAATACAGGGGCACAATCACGTCCCTGGTCCTGCCGGCCACTCTATTTCTGATACAGACCAGGATGCCCTTGGCCTTCTCAGCCACCTGGGCACACTGCTGGCTCATGTTCAACTGGGTGTCCACTAACACATCCAGGTCCCTCTCTGCCGGCAGCTTTCCAACAGCTCTCCACTAAGCCTGTTGCATGGGGTTTTTGTGAAGATTATTTATAATGTTTAGTTACTATATTTTAAATGAACTGTTGTTGCCAAGTCTGTTATCAAAGACAGCATAACTGCACATTGTAACATATGCATAATGTTAGTGTTTCTGTAGGTCTGCAAGTCCTTTATTTTCAACTGCCACACAGTTATGTTTTCAAAAGACTTTAATGCAGCTGCTCTAAAATTAGATCACTGGGGAACTCAACAGATCATGACTCCATATGAATTATATCCTTTACGAATTACATAACCTTTATGAATTATATATTAAATACTCAACCAAACAGGTCTCCTTTGTGGAATAGCTGTGTAATTCCTTCTTCTGTATTAGTTCTTCTCTGGATTGTATATGTTATCTGTGACATTTTGAACTCTCTTTGGTCTTTCTGTGGTTTTCTATCCAGCAAATGCATGACTAGGGGCCAGTCTTTCTGATTACAGGAATCTCTGTTATTGATCTATAATTTTTAATCTCTTATTTCTTAGAGATCAAATACTGTTTTCAAGTTCTCCCTCCATTCACCTTCCTGACCTCTGAGTTTAACTATCATTTAACTATATTGTACACATTTTAATTTTGCTTCATGTTCTATCTCTGAATCCAATTCAAATGTTCAAAATGTTCAGTGTTCTCTCTTATCTTCTGCACTTCAGGCGTTGTGTGTTAGATACAAAAAGATGATAGTGCTGACATTGGCACAACTAAAGGTGACCTTTCACAGCCATAGGCAGGTATGATTTTGTTGTGTTTCCCTTTGTTGCCTTTGTGCATGCTACTCAAAATAGCTGTGAATATTTGGGGGAAGAATTCCCGCAGTCCAAAAGACTCATTTGCTTTGACACTTTGCTTTTTTTGTACCAACTTTTCCTAAATCATCCTGTAGAAAGTTTGTGTTTGGGAATATCTTTCTGCAGGTGTATCTTTCCTTTACATTCATCCTTTGTTTCTAGTCTCTCCACGTCCCTGACAATTTATCACCTAGGATTTTCACGAACAAGATATTTACCACTTAATAACTCTAATCATTAGCAAATCAGAGCTGTGCTTGTATTGGACTCAAGCTGTGAATAATGGAGGGGGCTTATTCTTACTTGTTCAGGCAGACATTGGGTACTAGGGGAAAAAAGTGTGTGCATAGTAGAGAATACAGCTGGAATATAGTTTATTAATTGAGAACTGAGAGTGTATCTCCTTGATAGAATCATGGAGTAGGTGTGGCAGGAAGGGAGCTTTTGAGATCACCTAGTCCTCCTCCCCTGTTCAGGCAGGGTCAGTTAGAACATGTTACCCTAGACAATGTCTAGACAAGTTGGGAATAGCTCCACAGTTGGAGACTTCACAACCTCTCTGGGAACACTAGTCCAGTGTTTGACCACCCTCACAGATTAAAAACCAACCAATCAACCAACCAACCAACAAAAAAAACACCCCAAAAGCAGCTGTTTCATGCTTGAATTTGTGTTTTAATTGTATTCGTGGCCTCTTGTCCTGCCACTGGGCACTCCTGAGGAGAATTTGGCTCTCTCTTCAATGCCTTTCATCAGGTATTTATGCAAATCAATAAGATCCCCTGGAGCCTTCTCGAGAATAAATAGTACCAGCTCTCTCAGCCTCATCTCATGCAAAATGTGCTCCATTCCCTTCTTTATATTTGCCCATGTCTGTCTTGTACTGGGGAGCCCAGAACTGGACACAGCATTCTAGCTATGGCCTCACCAGTGCTGAGTAGGTGGGGAAAGATCACATCCCTCAAATCTGCTAGAAACACTCTTCCTAATGCAGCCCTGGATGCTATTGCCATTCTTTGCTATGAGGTTCTATTACTGGCTTGTGGTCAACCTCTTGTCCACCAGGACTCCAGGCAGAGCAGCTTTCCAGCCTATCAGCCCCCAGAGTGTCCTGGTGCATAAGTTTATTCCTCTCCAGGTGCAGGACTTTGCATTCCAATTTGCTGAACTTCATGAGATTCCTCTCTGCCCATTTCTTCACTCAGTCCAGATCTCTATGAATGGCAGCTCTGCTATCTGGTATATTAGCTACTGTTTATCTGCAGTCTTGCTGAGGGTACACTCTGTCCCACTGTCCAGGTCATTAATCACAGAATGTTAGGGGTTGGAAGGGACCTCGAAAGATCATCTAGTCCAGCCCCCCTGCTAGAGCAGGATCACCTACAGGAGGTCACACAGCCAACAAAGAAGGAGCCTCTACAACCTCCCTGAGCAGCCTGTGCCAGTGCTCTGTCACCCCCACAGTGACAAAGTTTTTTCTAATACTTTTGTGGAACCTCCTATGTTCCAGCTTGTACCCATTGCCCTTGTCCTGTCACTGGACATCACTGAAAAGAGCCTGGCTCTGTCCTCCTGACACTCCCCCTTGACATATTTATAAACATTTATGAGGTCGCCCCTCAGCCTCCTCTTCTCCAAGCTAAAGAGACCCAGCTCCTTCAGCCTTTCCTCATAAGGGAGATGTTCCACTCCCTTCATCATCTCTGTGGCTCTATGCTGGACTCTCTCAAGCAGTTCCCTGTCTCTCTTGAGCTGAGGGGCCCAGAACTAGACACAATATTCCAGATGTGGCCTCACCAGGGCAGAGTAGAGGGGCAGGAGGACCTCTCTCGACCTACTAGTTACTCCCCTTCTAATACACCCCAGGCTGCTATTGGCCTTCTTGGCCACAAGGGCACATCCTTGGCTCATGGTCATCCTGCTGTCCACCAAGACCCCCAGGTCCCTTTCTCCTACGCTGCTCTCCAGCAGGTCAGTGCCCAGCTTATACTGGCACATGGGGTTGTTCTTTCCCAGGTGCAAAATTCTACACTTGCCCTTGTTGAACTTCATAAAATTTCTCCCTGCCCAGTCCTCTAGCCTGTCTAGGTCTCTCTGAATGGCAGCAAAGCCTTCTGGTTAAGCAGCACTGGCCCTAGTATTGGCCCCTGGGGTACATCACTAATGACTAGTCTGCAGCTGGACTTTGTGCCACTGATCACAAACTTCTGGGCCCGGCTGCTAGTTGCACCGTCACTTTCCCAGAGATTGAGGTATGAATGGCATGTGGTTCCCTCACTCTTCCTTCTTGAAGATAGGAGTCACCTTTATTTCAGTCTTTTGAGTAATTGCTTCCAATCGCCGTGACATTTCAAAAGTAACCAAGAGTGCCCTTGCAATGATATGTGCTGTGTCACTCAGCACATCATTGGGTGCATCCTGTTGGACCCTATGGACTTAGGAATATCCGGTTTGTTTAAGTGCTTCATAAGCCTGATCCTTCTCAAGAAGGGCCTGGAGTTACCAGTAAAGACTGAGATAAAGAAGGCATTTTCAATATCCTTTGTCACCAGTGTCCTGTTACATTTTCTAGCAATAACTCCATATTTTCCCTAGGCTCCCTGTTATTGTTTATGTAATTGCAGAATCTTTTCATGTTGCCTGTCACATCCCTTGCCAGATTCAACTCTAGATGGGCTTTTGCTTTTCTAACCTCATTCCTGCATGACTTCCATTCCCCTGCTTCTACCTCTTGTATGCTTTCCTTTTATCTTTTAGTTTAGACAGGAGTTCCTTATTCATCCATGCAGAGCTCCTGCCACATTTGCTCAATTCCCTGCTTGTCAGGATGGACCATTCTTGAATATGGAGAAGGTGTGATTCTTGAATATCAACAGCTTTCTTGGCCTCCTGTTACCTCCAGGGTTGTAACCCATGGGAGTCTTCCAAGCACATAAGTACTACAGGTGCCGCTTATAGACAACATAAGAAGTGACATGTGCCCCAACTTCTGGTGGAGGTCTCATCCCCTTTCCAGAAGCCTCAGGGTCCATTTGCCTCAGTAGTCACTCCTCTCTTCTAGTCATGTGCTCTGTTGCGACATGAAAGTCGTAGTGATAACTATTCATTTCCCCCTTATGAAGTAAATATGGTTGTGACTGATGACTTTATGAGCTTTACTTACGGGAGCAAAAAACCTGAGAAAGCTTTTACTAAGTATGTGCATCACAGAAAAGGTTAGTATACTGTACATTGTCCAGAATGTTTTTTGCCAGGGTAAAAAGAGCCACACTATCACTCTCAAAAGAAAATGCATGGTGTTATTAAAGAATGCCTGAGCTTAAGGTTGCATCCCTAGCCAAGCAGATGTTTACTGGCAAGGCCCCGTTCTTTTCTTTTTAGAGGTGTTTGTAGGTGCCACAAAGGCACACTTAGGCCTCATATGGATTCCGGGTTGTTGATTTAAATGCTTTTAGGCTGGGAACTGTTTTTCCACAATAGTGGCCTGCCATTTACATGCTGGGGGTGGGTATGAGGTCTGATGTTTGGTGCTAAACAGAGAAGAGTCAGACTATCACCATGTTTTGCTATTGGTACAGGCCTGGGAACATGATTTTCCAGTGTCTGAAAAGTAATCTGTGCCTCCTGGAACTGTTGATCTAACACTGCCTGTCGCAGCAGAGAAAAGCAATACTTTTTGCAGCTTCTGATGGTCTGATAAAGGCTGTTTCTGAAACTGTCCCAAATACTTTGAAGGGGAACATTGTATTAACACCCACCAAATATGTGTGCTGAAAAAGGGCTGCAAATTCATTAAAAGTCTCAGTAGGAAAAGTTTGTCCTTCGAGACAAAGAAGCTACTGGCAAAACAAAACAGGTGACTTTATCCTCTTCTAAGTTTTGTTCTTCCATTTGTATGGGACTGTTGGTAAAGCAGTGATGGAATATATGGGAAAAAATGTCTCATGAAACAAAAACTGTCTTTGTAGCACGTCAGCATCATTTTTACATCTGCACCATTCATCAAAAGTTTGTCTTGGAAGAACATATCACTGCAGAGAGGTCCCAATAGTTCATACTCTTTGTCATCAGAGCTGATCATTGCCTGAGCCCCTGGTTATTGATGTCATCCAGTCTGACTGTTTGCTGCTGCTGCCTGTCTGTATCTTTGCAGAACAACCCTGTGGAGAAGTGCTTGCTAAATGAAAGCACAGTAGGGGTAGCAGTTGTTCTAGTTTATCAGTTGTTCCCCAGTGTCAAGCTGGCTGCGAATAGAGGCCGGCAGGTTATTAATGAGAACCATGACCTCACTTGTTCTGAGGTTGGAACCATCAACTTTTGTAGTCTTCCAGCAAAGATAGAGTGGGTTGTTGTTCAGATCTATGTAACCTTCTCTATTCCCAGCTGTGAAAAATTCCCTAAGTGTGGAAAGTGGAGGCACCTCAATAAACTTCAGACAAATTCGTCTTAGACTGGGTTGCATTCTTCTGAGCATCCATGAATGAAAGCCACCTATTAAAAATAGATTTCCTTTCCTAGCAGTAGATTAGGACCTCTTCCTCTTTCTTTCTCACCATTCAGCCTGGCTTGTTCTTTGTTTTCTGATCAGATTGTTGTCTAGCACTGCTTCGTTTCATTTTTTTAAAAGGACTGGAGGGGGACCTTCCCTCTAGGGGTATGGCACGGCTTTGTTTCTTTTAAGGCTTTTTCTTTTAATATAAGCAAGTCTCAAGTCCTCCTGATTTGAAGGAGTTTCCAACTTCCCTATGGCAACCTTGGAAAAAATGTCCAAACACCTTTACTTTTTGCAGTATCTTCAGCAGCATTTTTAATATGTGGCTTAATGAATTCCAAACTCATTTTGAAAAGCCCTTCTAAGAAGGCTATGGAATATACTTCCAACACCTGCCCCACACACCAGAGAAACATCTTAAAACCCAGGAAGACCATTGCCAGCCTGAGCTCTGTAATAATTAATGTACAAGATGGGCCCTTGTAACTTTTTACAACTCCTATTTTGGCATTGTTTCTTAAAATATCAGAGACTTTGGAGGCTGAAGAGACAGGTTCAGAATAACCTCCCCAAAGCAAAATGAGGCATGCTTGTTCTGATCAGTCTTTATTTCAATGCTGATGACATGCTGGTGGTTTACAGGCATGTAGTGTGGCTTATCATCACTGCCTCAATCATCTTGTTATCTGCAGTTGGAACACAGTGCAAAAAGGAACTCCAAAGTCCCTGACAATCTGGTGATCTGCAAGATTCATGTAGAAGTAGAGCAAGTTAAACTCTCACATGATGTTGGCCATAAAAGGAAATTTCCTAGCAGAACACCTGGAGAAGCCCCCAAAATACATGCTGGATCCCCAGTTGTAGAAAAAGTGCAAGGCTTTTCATCCATTTTGAGTCAGTTTTTCTTATGATAGGGTCACAGGCCAAGCTAACTGCTGGAGAGTCAACAGCTAAAGCGTTGTTGTGGGGTTCAATGACATGGCTCATATATTTGATGCCATGAAAAGGCTGAAATCAGAACTTAATAGCCTTGATGTCTATTAAGCAGGTATTCTTTTTGCAGCGCTGGGCACACCGAGGATGGCTTCATCTCGTGTGTGCTCCGTGAAGGCGCTAAATGTAGAGCTTATATACAGTTTAGATATACGTATTCACGCAGTTTCCAAGAACTCATTAACATATGTTGCTGTCCACTCCCACATGCGCAACACAATCTTTCGATGGTCATCAGGGGTCTCTGATGGTCGTTTTACTTCATCATGATAGTTTTCATTGGGGTGTCCTTTTGATGGGCTCCATTCAGTTAACTCCTTGTCTTTGTTAAGAGACACCAAGGCTGGCCTAGACTGGTTCTGCATATCTTAATGGCATTTGGGAGTCCTGGGGTATTCTGTCTTTGAAGATAAGAGCATCATGCCCTTGGAGATAAGCTCCCCTTGTAGAATATCTGTGTCTCATACCTCCATTCTCTCACTGATTCTATTTGCCCAAGTGTATTAAGTCTCCTACATACCAGCTAAAACTACAGTTCTGGCTATAACTATGGCTCCAGCAAAAACCACGGCTTCATGCTCCATCAGCACAGAGAATGACAAATGCTCTGCGGGCTTCCACAGCCCTATGTCAAAGTTCAAGCTGGTGTTTTGTTGGAAGATGCAGAGGCCTCACCATTCCACTCAAAGTGTTGGGCTCCGCACTTGAGAGGCTTTGCGCGAAGGGCCCCTTAGTGGCCTCCTAGGAGGGGTCTGTAACCCTTGGGCATGTTTCAACTTGTCTATGTCTGACATCCTTTTGGCACCCCCTCCACTTTCTTGATGCCTCCCCCCACCTCAGACATGTCAGGGCTTGTTCTGCTGTCTGCTAAAGACAGAGGATCCCAAACTAAAGGGACATCCCAACCCAGCTTTTGTTTATATTTAATCTTTAATTATTCATTCCATTAGCTCTTATTAAAGAATGATTTTATCCTCTTTATACCTGTTTTTATGGCTATATATATTTAGTTTCTATAGCTTTATATTTTTATACATAACTATATATACATAAATAGAAGTATTATATATAGTGTCACTGTGTATAAATATATATTTATACATATTTGCACACTTTTAAAGATATATTTTATATATTAAATAGATGTATGTTTGTATATGTTTTATATAAATGTATATATTATACATAAATGTATATATTTTTGTTTCTGAGCACTTCCTCGTGCAAAGGAAGAAGCCAGTCACAGGCCTTACCTGAGAACATACAGATATGACAGTGTCAAGAAATGGCCATCACAGAGCAGTGACATTTAACAAAATGGCAGCTGCCTGCCATAAAATGATGATGCCCTGTTAAAATAGTGGCCAAACCAAAATAATGTTCTCTGTGTATGTACAGGGAAGGGCTGTCTGGGTCTGTTGTACTTCTGGGTACACCTTTGGGGGTGGCCAATCCTTTACTGAAGACTCCAACATGTCCAAGTAAGAGGATTCACACCAAAGCTTAAGGCTTCTGGCCGCAAATTTACACATTCAAAAAATGCAGGCTGTAAAAGTTTCAGAATTTAATGCTCCTCAGAGTAGCTCTCTTTCCAGAGGTGGATGAACCACACAAATCCAGACATGGCAAGTGGCATCCAAAAGCTTAATTTTAAAAGTATTCTACCACTGTTTTGAAGTAGTATCGCAGCCTTCTTCCACAGGAATCATTCTGTTCTGTAACTAAGGCAAGAAAATTGCAAAAAAGCAAAATATGAGCACCTCTGTCTGATGGTAAATTGATGGAATGTCTCTACTGCTGAGCTTTGAGTCTCCTTTCCCCTTTAATTCACTCTCTGCTTTGATTAATATTGTGCTCTCAATAGAGCAGTTAATGCATTGTGATACATTGAAAAATCCTATTATTTGTAGTAATAATCTTTCTGGACAATCAAGTTAGTATCTTCCAAAACTTCAGTTAATGTACACTGAAACAGGAACAGGAACTGCTGTGTCTTACAAGACAGGAAGACAGGGTAGTGGTTTTTTTGAACAGTATCTCTTACTGTTTTGAATCTCCACACCATACTGCTTCCAAGTGAAGCATCAGATCCAAAATATGCAGAAACTTCTGAAGGTGATATATGTCTACGTCTCATAGAAGTTTACTTTAAAAAATCCTGTATGGTGGGAAAGAAGAGCCTTTCAAACTGTTTTCCAAGATGTGGTGCTTCTTGATTCCGTAGGAAACGTTTGAGCTCACTGAGACACCATAGATGAAGGAGGGGGGGAAACTGAAAAAAAACCCCAAGAACAAAACAAGGACAGAGTGAGAAGACTGTGTTGCTTCATAAAGGCCATTCTCCATCTCCTCTGTACACTTACTGGTCTGAGAGTCAGTTGAAGAAATGGTGGAAAGTCTGTCTTGAGAAGAAGAGCCAAGATAGGTGACGTTTTATGTTACAACATTTACCCCACAGGGAAAATATTAATGGTAGCTTTTCTTATGTTGCTGACCCAAACAATAATATGTTGGCAACATATTAAAAATAGCATCCTCCAGTCTTCTGTAGAATTTTTAGGGTTCTCCTCCAAGAAAAACAAAGACTGGTTTGATGAGAACAATCGAGAGATCCAGGAATTGTTGACAAAGAAGAGAAATGCTCACCAAGCACACCTCGCTAAGCTGTCTTGCCATGTAAGAAAAGCAGCCTTTGTCTTGCATGCAGTAAGCTCCAACAGAAACTTCAAGACATCCAGAACAAGTGGTGGATCAATCTAGCAGAAAAGACTCAACTATGTGCTGATCCAGGTGACCACAGAGGATTCTGTGAGGCTCTGAAAGCAGTGTACGGACCCACACACCATGTTCAAAGCCAGCTGCTGAGCGCAGACGGCCAAATGCTTCTCACAGATAAAGCAACCATCCTGAATCGATGGTCTGAATATTTCCAGACTCTTTTCAGTGTCAACCGTGTAGTCCAAGGCTCAGTAATCCGGCACATTACACAACAACCACTGAAAAACTAATTGGATATAGCCCCTACTAT
>NW_009697320.1:88601-99171 GCF_000703405.1 Apaloderma vittatum | reverse complement strand
AGGCTCTTTTCAGTGATGTCCAGTGATAGGAAAAGGAGCAACGGATGCAAGTTGGAGCATAGGAGGTTCCACAAAAACTTTAGGAAAAACTTTTTCCCTGTGAGGGTGACAGAGCACTGGCACAGGCTGCCCAGGGAGGTTGTGGAGACTCCTTCTCCGCAGACGTTCAAAAACTGCCTGGACGCATTCCTGTGTGACCTACTGTAGGTGATCCTGCTCTGGCAGGGGGGCTGGACTAGATGATCTTTTGAGGTCCCTTCCAACCCCTGACATTCTGTGATTCTGTGAAATATCTAAGACGTTTTAAAGGAACTTGGTCAATTAAATTATGTGCAGGAGTAGGAATTCATTGAGGTTCTTAAGATACAAATTTGAATAGTTAACTAGTGTAGTGTATCAGGCAGCCCTTCATAGGCAAAAGAGATGAGACACTTATTTAAAGCTCAAGTTTGTACCTGCTACTGCCTTCCTTGAAAAATTATTGATTTGCAAGACTGAAATTATTTTAAAGTTGAAGAAATAAACCTGTCAGTCTCTGTCATTCTGCATTTTTAGGATCAAAAAATAATCTTGATTATGACATTTCAACTTAAAGAAAAATGATCTATATATCTGATTTTAAAAGCATATATAAAGTTACACTCTTTAACATTTTGGGTCAGTACTAATGCACAGTAAATAATCCAGTGTAAGCTCATTTTTACTGTAATTTTAGATATTCCTTAAAGGAATAGTTATAAAAATTTACAGGTTTATTTTTATTAATTGCAGGGCTTACCAGGAGAGCAGGGCGTACCAGGAAGCCCAGGAGTTAAAGGCGACAAGGTATGTTTTAAGTGCTTTTAATTAAGCTTGATGTGTTAGAGCACATTAGACTGTCATCTCTGAAGTAACCTTCCAACATTCTGTGGTGCATCTGTGTGGCTCCTTCATGAATCAGTTACAAAATGTACAAACAGCAACCCCCTCTCTGCTCCTCAGAGATGCTGCAGGCCGATTTGGTAACCTCACTGCTGTAATATTTCAAAGAGGTTGCACTGGTCTCTTGCATTAAATGTGTGCAATGCAGAAATGTCGGTTCAGGTCCTGACCACAGAACAGCTCAGTGGAGCATCCTAACCAGACTAATGTGTGAAAACCTGCTTCCAACTCAGACATACTCATCTTGGCAATGCTCTGGGGCAGCTATACTGTCTCAGATGCAAGCCAAGGCTGGGTTCTCTTTATGGAATTCTGTTTTGCTGTGTAGAAATCCTTTAGCTAGAATTCAGCTACATCAACAAGAGTTAAAAATTTTATATGTGTATATGTTGAATGTAGAAAAGGGTGGAAAAGAGAATATACAGGCATACTGTGAGCTGTGTGATGTGTTATGGTATTTATGCATTGTGGGGTACAAGGGAAACTGATAAAATCCATTACTAGTTTGAAAAAGTGAGCTGATAGAAGAGCAAGAGAAGAAAATAGTTGTGGAACAATGACAAAAACTTACTTGTCTTGCAAAATGGGAAGTAGTGGATTCAGAAAGAATCACAAAGAATGATTCGTGAGTGTGTAAAAGACAAGAGGACAGCATAATAAAGGCATAAATTCACTTGTGTAAGTGGGAGAATTGTAAAGATGTGGAGCAGGAGATGCTGCATGCATCGAAGTAAGAAATAGAGGCATAAAGAGGAATACAGTGAAGACCAGGGTTATAGCACTAGGGATAGATAGCTGGAGAGAGACAGTTTTAATCTGATAATTAATGACAACCTGCATATTAGGGACCAAGGGACAAAGAAATGTAGGATCAGATGCATTGCAAGCATGGAAAACCAAGAGAATGCTAGTTACTGTTATTGGTTGTGTGGTCCATGCCTCCTCTTCTTCTGTAACTTTTTGAAGGAAAACATGGATGTTTTTTATTTCTCTATTTCTTACCAAAGTCCTGGCATGTTCTAGGATAACCTGATAATATTTAGATTTTTTCATAAGGGAAAACTCTTACACTTCAACTAGTGATTCAAATTTGTCTTGCAGGGAGACCCTGGTGGGATTATGGGACCACCTGGACACCCAGGTCCAAAAGGTGATGTGGGCCCTCCTGGACGAAGTCTGCCTGGAACACCTGTAAGCCCATAATCTGAAAAGGCTTTTATGACTTTATATCTTATAGAGACAACTGTTAAAGAATTCTCATTGTGCAGTTAAATAAATCAGAAAAAGTTCAGTTTTTTATGTAATTTCAAAATTGAAATATATATTAAAGTGGTATTGCAAGTGCACTAAAATATAGTCTAGAAATAGTGCCAGGCTCAAAAACAGCCCTAGTGACAGTGCTATTAACAAGCAAGACATACGTAAATCTGTCATTGTTATTTTTATAAAGGTGACTAATTTGGGCAATAAAATTCAGGTAGTCTCTTTGATTTCAAAACATAATTTGTATTTTTCCTTGGTTTATTTTTGTATTTTTTTAGGGTCCCACTGGTATTCCTGGAAACCCAGGTCCACGAGGACCAAAGGTATAAGAATATATTATTTCTGTTTGTAGTTAAAAAAAAAAAAAAAAAAGATAATGTACTAGTTCACATTTCCAGACCTGTTGTAACTGAAGGCCTTGTACCCTTCTCAGGGAGAAAGAGGACTACCTGGTGTACAAGGAGCACCTGGGGAGATGGGTCCCCCAGGAATAGGCATTCAGGGATCACCAGTAAGTATACCAATGCCCAGAATTTGAGCATCGCACTGTGCATCGCTGAGAAACTGCAGCAAGTAACCAAGGCATAGTAAAAAGCCTTGCCATGGACTCCCTTCGGACTCCACTCCTAGTTCAGCATCTTCTCCCTTTATCCAGACCCAGAAATATCAAGTGCTAAGTGAGAAACGGAAGCCCTGGAGGATGGAAAGAGTCAATGGCTGCTTTAGAGATGAGCTTTCTAGCGATGATGCTGAGGCATCCTCAGGCAAACTTTATTTCTAAGCAACAGTAGTTTGCAGTTGTCAGCTAAATCCAGCCTGAGTGCTGGTACGAAAGAAGAGGTGTGCTCAATCTTGTAAATGAAGGCATTTTGAAGTCCATGCTGGTACTAGAAAAGGGAAAGACACCTGGAAGAGAGCTGGAAGGCTTGGCATCTGCTCCTAGCTTTTGCGTGTGTGATGACTGCAAATTAAAAGCTTATGTCTACTGCTTATAAATGAGAACCTCACGGTGCCAGGTACTATACTGGGAAATAGAAAAGCCCTGATTTTGCACAGCTTCGCACATTTTTGTGCAGTTTAAATCAAAGGTGAAGCAAGTTGATGTGGCTTGTCTAGAGCATTCATACTAAATAACTTGTAGAGCAATAACTGTTTCAGTTATTCGGCTTGTTTCCCAGGTTTGTTTGTTTCTGCTGCCTTTAAATAAAGCCATCTGCAGTGTCTTCAGAGTATTCAGTTAAAAAATTAGTGGTGTAGATATTGATGTAGTCTAAGCAACTAGAGATTCACACCCAGATCTTAATCTAAAATAACAATCTTTAAAAAATAGTGTATTCAGTTAAAATATTTTCAAATCTGAATTTTAAAAACTACCCATTTATATTTAAATAATTGGTTTTGACCAACTTGATATTGACTTTTCTTGTGAATCTCCTAGCTAAATAGCACGTTGCAGCACAGATTCTTATTCTTTGGTATTATTTGCCCTTAAAAATCTTGCATTCTCTAATTTTGGCAAATTAGATTTGGATTTAAAGCCAAACCTTTCAGCAAGTTTTTCTTGCAATGTGAACTGCACCAATATCCCACATGAGTATTTTTTTATGAAGTTCACCTCCTTTATCCCCAGAAGTGTAACTACTGATTATTTGGAGTTTTCTTGTAGGGTCCTATGGGTCCAGCTGGATCAACAGGTGTGCAGGTAGGGTATAAGTTTTCTCATTAATATAAAAAACTCCATTAATTTAGTTAAGAAGTTTACAGTAAAAGAAAAATACTGTTAAATCCTAAATGACCTTTCCTGCTCTTAGGGTCCTAGGGGACCCCCAGGATTACCAGGAACTCCAGGTACCCCCGGTATCAATGTAAGTGACAGTTCTCTATATACATGGCAAAAAGTAATGTTTTCCTCATCAGCGATTTAAGGCCATCAAATTTTACATTTGTTACTAGGGTGCTCCAGGAAGAGATGGAAAGCCAGGACTACCAGGCCCTCCAGGAGATCCTGTGCGTATACATAGAAAGCGTGTGGATTTGTTTTGGTGCAAGTATTTTATATTTAAAGGAGGTGAGGTAAACTAGCAAGTCTAGAAATGCAATTAGTAAAATTAATTTGATTTTTCATTTATTTTATCCTGTGGATTTGGCGTTTTTTTACTTAATTATATTGCAGTATAAATTGAACTTAATGTATACAGGATAGATACCTTGTTTTCTGATATTACAGTTCGTATACTAGAGTTTGTGACAGGCTCTAGCTTTGGCACAGTATTCCTCAGTCTCAGAAACAGTTCTTTATAATGCAGATTTTCAGGAGCATACTTTGATAATTCTTGTTAAAAGATTGAACACAAAAGCTTGGGGATTCCAGCTAGTTTTGTTATGCCACAGAAAGAAGACATTCATTCTTAATGAAATGCTGAAAACAGTTAGTCTCTGATGCAATAAATTCCCTTTAGCACTAATGAAAAGTTAAATTTCTGGGTTTGAAAACAAAAAGGCTGCACATACCTAGATCAAACTTTACCCTTAAAGTTAATTGATTCTTTTACATGGGAGTCAAGAGGGTCTAGTGCGCAAGTTGGCAAAATTGGCATGAAGACGAAACTTCAGTTTTTATTCCTGCTCCTGTCTGGAGTCCCAACAGCTACCTCAGAATTTTCAAAAAGCAAATTTCTCTTTAGAAACAAATGCTTACAAAGGCTTTTATGGCAGTAGGTGAGGCTTTCTGAATTCCCTGAGGGGAAATATAATATAAATTAAATAAAATAAATAAAGAACTCTAGGTTGTTGGAAGAAACAAACCAAAACTAGAGCTTAAAAAAATGGCTAAACTCACCTGTGATCCTATTGTTTTTATAGGATTTGGTATTTTCCAAAAGATTTTAGTCAAAGGCACACTTGGTGGACAGCTGGCTGAACATGAGCCAGCAGTGTGCCCAGGTGGCCAAGAAGGCCAATGGTGTCCTGGCCTGTATCAGGAATGGTGTGGCCAGTAGGAGCAGGGAAGTGATTGTGCCCCCGTACTTGACACCAGAGAGGCCACACCTTGAGTACTGTGTTTTCAGCACCACATTATAAGAAAGACATTGAGCTGTTGGAGACGATCCAGAGAAGGGCAGCAAAGCTGGTGAAGTGTCTGGAGAAAAGTCTTATGAGAGCAGTGGAGGGAATGGGATTGTTTAGCCTGAAGAAAAGGACGCTGAAGGAAGACCTTATCACTCTCTATGACTACCTGAAAGGACATTGCACCAGGGGATATTCGGATATTAGGAAGAATTTCTTTACTGAAAGAGTGATCTCTCCCATGCCTGGTTCTTGTCGAAGATTGGCTAGGAGAGAAGTATATATAAACTCTGCAACTGGACTGGGAAAGCTAGGCAGTGTTTTGAAGATAAAATCAAACTTAAAATTCAATCTGGAGTTACTGGGATTAAATTTGAGACAGATGAACATAAGGTGCTTAATAAGAAAAAAAAAATCCCTACGTAGAATAGGTCTGGAAGGCGCGGTGCACTGTAAACTATATGTAGGTAAAAAATCGGATGCTACTGTTAAACAGACAGCTCCAAATAGTAAACTTACTAACAGGCAAATAATGCCTTTTACTCTCTTGAAATACTCTTTGGCGAGAAGCTTTTAAAGGAAGAGGTAACAAGCAGGAGTGAGTCCAGAGATTTAAGGCCACTTTAACATTTTCAAAAGCCCAGTATATATCATACACTTTGAACTCAGAGTCCAGCACACAGAGCTGTGACCCTGCAGGACGCCTGCAGTCAGGCTGGACCTGCTGTACGTGCAGAGAGGGCGAACTGTGTGGCACAAATGCAGTAGCCTTGCTCTCATACCTGGCGTGCCCTTGCAACTGGATGTTAGGACCCCTTCACACCAAGGGTTTGAGGACCTTGTAAATGACATTGCAGCTAAATATGAGAAAAGAGGAAAGACTGAGGAAACTACGCTTCTGTAGTCCAAGTAACATGGTAATAGCCTGCCTGTCTCTAAAATGTTGTCACAAGAAGGATGGAATGTCAGACCATGTAGGGATTGGTTGATGTTTTTAAGACTTCTTACAGGTTTTTAAGAGTGGGTGACACTGTCTATGTGCTATGGACTTCATACCTTACATAGTTAAGTTCTTAAATTGTGTTAGGTGGCTATGTCTCACCTTAGAAAACTTCTCAGCATGCTTTCAAAGGGGATGAGGCTTCCCTGTAAATGATATACTCCTGATTATCCTTATAGGTAATAGTATAGGTAAGTACGTTCAGCAGTGCTTCTCTTGAATTGGTCTTTGACACCCATTGCCACCAAGCGTCAGTTTTTCTAATATGCTACAAAAGTGCTTGCATTTTATTTTTCTTCTTCAAGATGAAAATGATTGAAAGAGATCAAACAAAAGCAGTAATAAATTTTGAATGTGTCTAATTTTGTGATATGCCCGGGGCTATTTTGACTTCAGCAATTCCAAGAAGGAGAAGTTAGCACTGGTAATTGAAGTCTGTCTGTGAGTGAAGCTGATGGTAGCTAGTGCAATCAGTTTTTACAGGGAGTCTTTAAAACATAAGTTCTAATGGCAGCACTTGGGAATATGAGATATATTGCAGTACAGTGTAAACCTATTGATTGATATTTAAATGGGTTAGCTTTCGTATTGATGGCAGTTTAGCTGTGGCACCACAGAGTTTTGCAGTAATTCTTAATTTAAAGGTAGGACAAAACACTACATATGTGGCTTATGTTGCTGTAGCTGGTTTATTTCCAATACCTGAGCTAGCTTTGGCATCTCCACAATTCATGCTACAGGTCACAGTAAAGTCAAAGCTTAGGAGAAAACAAAAGGAAAATAATTGAAGATAATCAGGTGAGAATAGTCTGTAAGAATTTCCAATAGCAGTTAAGTTGATGCTGGTATGCTACAAAAACAACAATATATTGGGTTTTTTAAGTTAAGTTTTGTATGTTCTGGACTTATGTTCTTGTCATGATTTAAGGAACTTCATTGAAATTGTAATGAAGAATTACATTGTTAGGTTGGATAGACATTAATACTTAACTGTAATTAACAATCTGATTGTTCTTTTGAGTTTTCATTAAAAAAATACCTTCAGCATATATATATCGGCTATGTGTGTAAAGATAAAAATTTTAATAGCAGTAAGAAGCCATCCGAATCTGTAGCATTGTGCAAAACATTAACTGCAGCTGCTTTTTTTAATTTCAGATTGCACTGCCACTTGTGGGAGACATGGGTGCTGTACTCAAGGTAAACATTTTCAGAAGTTAAATATTTGTTTACTGTAAGCATGCTTTTTAAGCCAAACTATGGACCTGAAAGTTTCTGCAGGTCCAATTTTGACCTATTTGGCTAACGTAAAATAATTTTGAAATTTTTGTTGGTTTTAGTTTCATTTTTAAAAAATACTCAGGAAATGTATTTGATAGGAATTTTGATAAATAGCATTTGAGCAATATGTGAGGTAGCAGCCAGCAAGTGCCTGTTCAGCACATGCAGTCCACAGTATGATTTGCTACAGGTATACCCCATTCTTTGCTTACTTTGTAGCATTTATATTGGTAATATACCAAGTGGAAAAAATAGTCTAGAATTTCTAAGGTATTATTTTGAAAAACAATAAAATTTAAGGTGATCTGGCATATTCCAAAATTAAAAGTGTACTCAGGAGGATTACAATATGAGAACAACACATCATCTCTGAGGAGGGAGAATACCTTCTTCTACTTTCCTTATTAATACTCGTGCTTGGGTTTATTGACTTTCTTATTCCCAAATTTATTTTCTTTTCAGTCTGTCTTTGGGCCTTTCCCTGTTTCTTTCTTTTTGTAATTGTAGTGTCTTTCTCTTGTTCATGCTCCTCTACCTCTTCTTTAGTTTTCTAGCTTACTGATTCTTTAGTGCTTCACTCTTCATTTCTGTATGTTTTGTGGTTAGCCCTTCTATAAGACTGTAATATAGCTGGAAAATGGTTCTCTCAACAAAGCAGGAATCATTTACTTTAAAATACGTGTGTCTGGAACTATCCAAAATGAAGGCCTTTATGTGTCCTCTCAAAACGATGCTAAGAATTTGTTAGCAGAGTTTGAGTAGAGCATGTGAGAGATGGGGAGGGAAACAAGGAAGAGTATCTGAGAAACTATATTGTGTGGAAGAGAGAAAGGAATGAAGAGCGGGCCTTGGGGTAAGATGCAGGGAAGATCACGAAGGCAGGAAGGAAGCGATCTGCATAGGTTGTCCTGCCTATGTCACAAAAATGGTTATTGGTCGCTTTTGTTTTCTGTTTGTTGCTCAGGGTGATCCTGGCACAAGAGGTCCCCCAGGCATCCCTGGGAGAGAAGGGCCAAAGGTAAGTATTGAAGAGAATACATTGCTTTGTTGCTTTTGCCTTTGACAGTCTTGAGTTTTTTGTCTGACCCTTATAGCATCTGAGTGGCCTAAAGGTTCAAACCTTTCCATTCTTATGGTTTAGCCCTCATCTTGTGCCAGTTTGCCTTTCCTCTCAGGAAAGTGAGTGAAATAGCCCCAGTTGAGTCACAGAATCAGAGAATGTCAGGGGCTGGAAGGGACCTCAAAAGATCATCTAGTCCAGCCCCCCTGCCAGAGCAGGATCACCTACAGTAGGTCACACGGGAACGCGTCCAGACGGGTTTTGTCCCATGCACAGCTCTTCTGTGTCGCATCCATTAAAGCTAGCTCAGATTTGGCTGTCCAGCAGGGCACTGTCATCTATAGGCTTATTTTAGGTGAGTCAGTCATGCAACAATCCAGTGGCAAAGAAGGAAACTTCCCACATCTCCCTCAAGCACGCAGCAGCTGGGCCACCCGGTGCCTTGGCACACAGGTCCCCTGAGAGCAATGCAGCCGTTTTGCTGATGTCAGTCAAAATTCTTCTTTGCTCTCATCAGATCAAATGCCACAGGGTTTGGCGTACAGATATCTCCTGTAGTTCAGCCCAATCCCATGACTTTCTCCATTATGGCAAGTATTTAAGCTCTTTGTTGTTAGTGAGATGTCTCCATCAGACCTTTTGGCTAGTTAGTCTACTAGGTAAAAACTACTCATTTTCTTTCACCTCAGTGGGAGACATGTTTTAAAGCTTTCATATAGTATTGAGCCTTTTTTTACTGTTTTAGACACTGTTGCTGTAAGGGCTTTATACTAATATGTGTTAAGTGTGCCCTATAGAGCATGAAATTAATTTTTCTCAAATAGAACATATTTGAATGTTATGTTTTCATAGGGAAGCAAAGGCGAACGTGGATTCCCTGGGCTTACTGGAGAGAAGGGTGATGAGGTAAAATTACTTCATTTCTACAGTGGTCTAGTGGTCTAGTCTGAGAATGTGGTCTAGTGTGAGAGTGAAACGCACAGAATGTTACTCAGTTCTTTAAAACTGCTGAAATAGTAATGTATCGCTATAAATAGCCCTCTATTCTGAATTTTCAACAAGATTAAAAGCTATCGTTCAATTAAATCACATCTATTTATATTTTGTCTGATGATTTTTGCTCATTTGTATGTTTTAAAGCCTGACATATATTTAAACGCTAATTTTTAAGAATATAGGATAGAGCAATAGAAAGGCAAATGCCAAATATTTTCAGAAAGTGCTTCATGTTTTAGAATATATCTTCTTTCATTTTGTTAGTTTCCTTTGTGAATTCACTTTCAAAAATATTCCATTAGGCAAATACTCTGGTGGGGATGGTCACAGCAGCAATAACTATTAAGTAGAAGCTGGAAAATATTCAAAGAGACTGAATTTAAAATATTTGCAGGATTGTCCATCATAGAGATTTTTTTTTGTCATTATGGAGAAGTCAAAAAAGCCAAATTACTTGTGGTGCTGAATCCAAAATAGCTACTATAACTTCCAGTTTAAATTGAAATATTTGCAGCTGACAATTCAAGACCAATCTCTGTCCAAAGAAAAATAAAAAATTGCCAAGTAGAAGCAATTAAGAAATGACTCTGAGTGAACAAACGTGTTTTGTAGTGACCTTAGCAAACTGAAGGAGTCAAAATAAGTAGCCTGTTACAAAATACTTGGTGAACACTTCAAAATTCCAAAATACATAAATAACCCTGTTACAGACGTACTACTCTTGTAATTTGGGAGTGCTGCCTACAGGAGAAAGCACCCAGAAACTATGTAAGATATTTAGAGCTAACTGACTGAGGCTTTTGTAGTAAGCATTTTACATTTCTTTGATGCTAAGACCATAATATAGTAAGAATTTTCAAACAGTGCTAGAATGAGAATAATTTTCAAAAGAAAAACTATGTTCATCAGGGTCCTTGGATTCCAAAATTAAGTGGTTATATGAGGAAAAAAAAAAAGATGCAGCAGAAACATTAGATATGTAT
>NW_009697320.1:82610-88570 GCF_000703405.1 Apaloderma vittatum | reverse complement strand
CTGCTGCTTCTTTGCCCCAGAATTTAGTAGATTGTCAAAGTATTATGCTATTTTTCCTCTTGTTTTCATGCAATCTATGGAACTCATTATGACTTTGCTTCTTAAAAGCAAATGCCTCCTGAGGTTGGATTTTGAACATATACTTTAAAATGATGGAGCAGCCGTAAGCAAAATCCAAGCTGGATTTTACTTAAAAAGTAAATTGGAAAGTAACACATCCTTCCTTTGCCCTGTAGGGTACCTCTACAATTCAACCCTGGCAGACTGAGGCAGTCCCAAAGCAGTTTCAGACATTCAGATACTGTTTAACTACTGAGACTCAAGTGAGATATTAGAGGCAATTAAGAATGTAATAAGAGAAAGGGAAGATTGTAACTGGCAGTTAGTTTTTTTTAAAGGACTCCAGAGTAAACTCATTCTAATTTTTTTTTTTACTGGTTCAGTCTGGTGCTGTGCTGTGTTAGTAAGTGAGCTGTTTGCATGCTTATTTACTGTTTGATACCTGTTTAGCTGCCTTAGCTCTCGTATCTTTAGTATTTAGCAGCAGCTTTGGATTATAACATTTTAAGCATGCAAGTGAATTATTTTCCAGAAGCACATATCAAAGAGTTTACAAAGTTTCTAAGTAACTTTTATTACGAATTTATGATCTTTAAAAGAACATATTTGTTTTCATTTTTATGATCTGGTTATGACGGAAATGGGAAGAGAGATTGAGAAGCCCACCTGAAGCTCTTTGAAATATACTAATTAGCTTCCATGTGCTTTCAAATAGCCCTTTAATCTTTGTGGAAACTTAGTTCTCTTCCTTTTTTAAGCTGTTTTTGGGGCGGAGTTTTTCTAATATCAACAATAAGAATTACAGAAAATGTTCCTTTGGCTTTGGATTCATTTTCTGTGTGACTGTACTATCAGTAAAGTAATTCAAAATGAGCTGAGAACATGTTAGCAGTTGGATTGTCAGTGAAAAACTTTAGGGAATGATCAGTGCCCTCTGTGTGTAGGAGCAAGACATATAAATAGATGTCTCTCTCCATCTCCACATCTTTCCTGATTTATTTCTATAGTGTTACTTTTTTAGTTCTGAAGTTTTTCCCTCTGTCTCTCCCTCAGAATCCCTGTTTCAGGGCTCCTTAATACTGTGGTTTTCTGGACTAGTCCCTTAGCCATACCTTCTAAATATTACTTTTAACATGAGTACTGCACTTTTTCTGAAGTGATTCCTTTTGTCAGAGGATAGGAACCCTGTGCAGACAAAATGAATCACTGCTGGGAGGGACCTACTTACCTTCACGGATTATAGGGGGAGCTATGAGAATGAGGAGCTCTCATTAGTACCTGACTTTTGCATGTCTAAAATTGTACCTAAGCCTGGTGTCGCAGAGGAAACAGTTCAGTGACATGCAGGCTTGTCTCAAATCATACCTGTATCCACTGTAGTAAGTTGCACACCTGTGTATTTAGTAAGTGGGTACCAGAATATGTTGATTTCCAGGAAACTAAATAGAATACATCCAGGAAGATGGGTAATTAAATACTTTGAAAAATGTCATGTTCTGTAATCCAAAAAGCAAAATCTGTCAGTCAGGCAGAAAGATCATTGCATTTAGATAACATCAGGTAACACTGAGAAGTCTGAGTAGATGTCTTCTTACCAGGAAAAAAAAACAAAACACCTTTTAGAGATAGAAAATTAATCTCTAAGGAAAAGCCGTATGTCCTGCTCTTATCTGTACAACTAAAGACAAAAAGATTTACAGAATATAAGCTAACAGTCTGAAAGGTTGAGGGACAAGCGTTGTTTATCAATGAAGCAAGAAGTTGCCTCTAACCTCGTTCAGAGATAAACTCTTCCTTGTGTGATGGTGGGACTTTTTCCCTTCCTAAAAATAATGCCAAGCTTTTAAACAAAAATGTGCTTTAATACATTTATAATGCTACTGAACATGCTGAATGTAAGTGGGTTTTTGAGGTATAAGTGGGAGAGGAAATAGTAGTATCCTTTTTTAATTTCCAGGGCCTCCAGGGTGCTCCTGGACTGCCGGGTGTACCAGGACCCAGTGGACCGTCAGTAAGTGTGTGGAGTCACCCATAATCTAACCTTTCTCTGCAGAGGTTGCTATAACTGTGTAGTAAAATTTTTTGCTCTTTGTTTCTTGTCCTTTGTCTTGGCTTTTAGAAGAGCAATAATAAAATCTTACCCATACTAGAGCTAATAAAAGAAATCATGTTATGAACTGATGTTGATCAGAAAGACATAGCAGTTGTATTAAACAGAAGAGAAACATTTAAACCTGGAGGAGAAACATAATTAGGTTTAAATGACCTTCCAAAAATAAAAGTTCTAAAAAACAAACTGCAATACAAAAAAAACCTGTGTTTCATTTTTTCTTTAATTGTAAACCGATACTGTGTTGTGCAGGGCGTCACAGGAAGAACTGGACATCCTGGTCCAGCAGGGTCAAAAGGCGAAAAGGTATTCCTACTTTTTAATCTTGGTAAAGATCTGTCAGGGTTTTGAAACCCTGTTACGTTCTCTGTGTTTTGAAGATTTTTAATGTAAAGTGCAAACAAGAGCTTGAGGTACATTAAAAAAATAAGAATAAAAAAATAATTAAATTAACTTAATTAAAACTATATTTTATTAGTGTCTTAATACAAGTACTTACTCCAAACAATGCCATGCATACAGGCTTGCATTTTGAAGCATAGCATGTAAGTTGCAGAGAATGTTCTCTAACTATGACATATTATATAAAATCTAGGAAAGTGAAAATATGTTTGCGAAATACTGTATGACTAGTTACTACTTGCTCTCCTCATTCTTTTACCAGTGTTTTAGTCAAAAGTAATTACATACTTTAAAAATGCTTCACAAGTACTGAAAGATATCGATATAAGTTATTCTGCAAAAATATATAAGCTTCCTTTTTACTTAATTTACACTGTTATAGCACTGCTTTTTATCAGCGTTTTATGTGTTCTTGTAGTAGGCACTTGATACTATCTGTTATAACTAATAGGTTAATTTGTTTTTTGGGTACCTCAGATCAGTGAAATACAGCAGACACAAACTTTGTTTGCTCTAAAAGACTTTCTGGTACAAGTTCTTCATTTTATGTAACTGAATGGAAAACACAAGTCTCTGTTAGTTCCTTGTTTACAGTTCACACAGAGGTGGGGATGAGAAGCCATGGCTCCATAACTAGTGTTTCATCAGTCAAAAAGGTCAAAAGCCTGGAGAGTGATGAAATGAACTGAGATATTGCCAAAGTAATTTCCTCCTTCTTCCTTCATCTGGAGAACATGCTTGAGAAATGATCATATAATATACTTTCTAAAGTATAATATTCTTATTCCATGTGAAATAGTGAGAATCACTCTTTGGAGGCTGAGAGTTTCTGTCATTTGGCAGGACCATTTGAAAGTTATCCTAACATATCCAAACATTTGATTACAGTTATATTTTTCAGGTGGGCTAATTATTGCCATTGAACACTTAGCTTGGCTTTTACCACCTGAATAATTTTAAATATGCAGCCAAAGAGTCTCACTGACATACATTTAAGAACATCCAACAAAGTCAGTGAAAAGTTCTGGCAGATTTTTTCCACACTATTCGTAATTAATTTTTTTTAACTAAATCATGGTGATGAGATTTTGAAAATATCTTATATTGGAGATCTGATGTTGAAACCTTTGTAACTCTGTACTGTTCAGAGAACCCAGCATTCTGCTGAGGCGAAAACTTAGAAGCTTTATTTTTTTATTATAAGCAATTCAGCGCTTGTCGGCAGAACAGACTACAGATACAGGTAGCCACAGGTGAACATTTTGCTGTAAAAGAAACCACAAAAAGATATTAATTATATTTCTTCACTAAGAAGATCTTTATTCAGTTTATTTCTAAATAAATTCAACTCTACTTTATCTGTGAATGATAAAACAAATGTTAACTTTTATCTGCTGCAACTTTTTTTTTTTTTTCTTCTTGTCTCTCCTGGAAGTTACTAGACATAAAGCATCAAGTAACTAATGAAATGGAAAAGTTACAAAGTAATGATTAGTAACTTGCCTATAGCTCAAGCAGGATCTGGGCAGCAGCTATTCTTGATATTACCTGCTCATATTGACTATATCTCTTGTTTATTGTGATTATGGTCATCATAGCTTGGGTATGGAATAGATCTGGACATCAGTTACGGTAAATAAGTTATATGAATCTCTTGCTGTACTAGGGTAATGAAGGTCCTCCTGGGAAACCTGGACCACCTGGGCCTCCGGTGAGACATTTCGGTTTATATTGTGAATCTTGTATTAGAACAATATATCTGTGAGTAAAATGTAATATAGAATAAAGAATTGACTGTCAATCTAATGCGTATTAATAGTGCAGGAGGAGAACAATGTCATTTTGCAAAAGCTTTCTGTATTCCTTTTTTTTTCTTGTGATTCATCACTGAGTAAGTTCAGCAAAGAAACTTGGTCAGATGAGTTAATATTGGTGTCCAATGTTATTAATGTAATCTAGGCATCTTGGGTACCTGACATCAGGGAACTCAGGGAATCTCAGGAAAGTCGTAATTAAAAAAAAGTCCCAAGCTGCATTGGTATGTATCTTAACTTCTTATGAAACATCTGGAATCTTTGAAATCTTTGAAAAATTAATTTAGAACAAAATTGTCACCTCAGCTTTGAACTACAGGGATTTAACAGGGCAAAAACTCTGCCTTTATAATTCTTAATTTTGACATAGACTTGGTTCTTATGTTTTAAAGGGTATGCCTTACAATGAAAGAAATGGAATGAGCAGCTTGTATAAACTTCAGGTATTTCTCTTCAATGCTTTTTCTTTTTTTAAAAAAAAAATCATCACCTAATTTGAGCCTAGCTCAACTTTTAAATTTACTGTTACAGGGAGGTGTGAGTGTCGCAAGTTATCCAGGTCCACCGGGACCTCCAGTAAGTATTAACTGAAACATAATTTCTAATATTTAATTAGCATAGTAACAGAGAGGTTAGTTAATTGCATGCAGTTTTGTTAAGTGGCATGGAATTTGATTTCATATATGAGAGAAGAAATAAAGATATGATTAGTATATAGTAAATTGTAAAGTATGTGATTTTATGTGTGTATCAAGCCTTTTAGGCCATTTTGGAGACTAGTTTGTTTTAAGTATTTCACCCTAGCGAGCAAAGGCTGCAAAAATGGTTCAAAATTTGGTATTAGATTATTTAGCAAAAGTATCCTAATATAGTATTTATATTCACTGATGGCATAGTAGTTTACATTTGGTGGCGGAACTAAGAAGCTCATGAATTCTGACCACAATTCTGTCACTGATTCATCGCCTGTAGCTACAGCACAGAAAAAATGTAAAGCTGAGAATTATGTTGTGACAGTAATACAGAGCTGGTGTCTCCCACACTGCGGAGTGCAGATGCACCACCTTGCAGCTGGGCACAGTTGCCTTGGTTCTGTGGAGCAAAGATGCTGTACACTTTATTTAGGTCCTCCTTGTTAGCATCATAAGCATGTTCTACTGTTTTAAGATCACTGTCATTTTGGTAACCACAAGAAATTGTTGTAACCATCAGTGAGGACTTTGTCCTTGCATTATGTGCCATTTGTAGTCACGGGCTGTCTCTGAACTTCAGAGCTGTCTGTCTGTATTCTGGAACAGCAAAACAAAACCCAAATATTACGAAGATTTTATACTAAATCAATCAACTGAGAGGACTGGACTTAATACTGATTGTAAATGCACTGCATTAGCAAAGTATACTCATAATCCATTGATACAAAATAACGATCTCGTTGTGTAACTGTTCTTTTTTCAATGTGTTTCCACTTATACATTTCGTTGCAGGGTCAAAAAGGAGATCCTGGCACAGCAGTACGTATGTATTTTTTGATCATGGTAGAAAAATCCCCAGGTAGGTCAATACTTGATCATAGC
>NW_009697320.1:50149-82579 GCF_000703405.1 Apaloderma vittatum | reverse complement strand
AAGAGTCTATTAGTGTTCTTTAGCAGGTTGCTTACATCCTGCAGAATCAGTACATCTGAAAAAGTCTTTTCAATTGACAGACATGAAAATTTTATTGTTTTTCTGGTAAATAATTTTTCTCAGTGATAATATAATGGATGACTGAACACAGTATTAACTTCTTGTGCATTCATCTCTGAACCACCTAGAAGTTGACACTTGACCTCTCCAGATGCTGTCCTGTCTTCTAATTGTTAGTCTTAGGCAAGATAAATAAGGAGATGGCTCAGCCAACATCTTGGATGCTTGATAGTAAAGAATCAGTTCAGAGGACAACATATAGACTGTTTAAATGTCACGAGAGACTGGCCTTGTCTGAACACATCAGGCCACAGTATTTGGAAAATGATGATGAGTGTCTTGTCTTGTTGAAGGGCTCTTGTCTTCAGACTTGGGTCCATATCATGGAGTCTTTTTCTTCAGTATCAGAATCCAAATATTCACACAGTGCCTCTGAGAAAAGCTTAATTCAAAAAAACACTAAACTGGGGCATAACAGAATCTGTTCACCTAATAATTGGTTAGCTGGTTTACTGATCTCAAGTTAAATAGTCTTCTGTTGCTTGCTGTTCAACATTTCTCATGTGGAGTACAGAAATTCTAATGTATGCAATCCTTTTTTATTAAAAAAATAAAATCAGGGAGACCCAGGACCAATGGGATTACCAGGACTGGAAGGACTACCAGGGGAAAAGGTAGGACTCTTAAAAAGAAGTCATGGCTGATTAGTGGCAACCATATGGAGCTTTCTGAGTTTTATGAAACCTTGTCTGAATTTTTTTTATGTGTAATTTAATGTTTCTGTATGAAAAATATTTACATATTTATCTGTATTTCTTCTTTTTTGCTTTAGTGTGGATCTAAATCATATATTCACCCAACTTTAAATTTCATTTTCTGCAAATGGAAAATTGCATGTAGGAAGTCTTGTAATACTTCCTTTTCTTAACTTGATAGAATACGACTATATACTACATTATATATCATATATACTGTATATAACTATATTACTTGATAGTAATATAGTTAACATATTCTTGTGTATTGTCATGAGTTCTTGTTCTTTATTGAACATCGTCTTATGCTTCCAGTCTGTCTTGTTCTAAGGTTAATTGCATAGCTACACATTTGTAGAGAAGTTTGTGCCTGACTTAGTCTTGGCCTAGCGCATGCAAGACTTCCATACACAAACATCAAAGACTATTTCAGTTGAGTGTAAAAGTATCAAAAAGAGTAGAAACAGAGGGAGAGATTGATTCCCTACAGTTCCTGTTGTATTGCATCCTGCTCGAAAGTGAGCAAAAAACTCTTTTCTCGGACCGTTGCTCATTCTAAAAACCGCCACTTGTTTCTGTTTTGCTTTTTGTGCACTCTCTGCTGCATGATGATGCCACTGTAGCACATCCTGAACCCTGTCATACTCTCCAACTCCTTCCTGTAGTTCAGATCTGAATTTCAGTGCGAATAAATGATTCTTTCCTTCATCTGGTGATGTGTTTCTGCCTTTCGCTTTCTAATTGTTGAGGCTGATATGAATTCAAAGAAAAACTTGACATGAAATGCTAAAAATGTTAAGATTTTGGTATTCATTTCTAAATATGCAAAGTACAAAAAGTATGTGAGAAATTAAATAAAAACTGGACATAAGTTTTTTATCAGTGGAAAGTTTTATTTTGTCCTTATTTTCTAAATTTAAGAAGACAAAAGGTAATTTTATTTTGAAAATTGAGTATTCAGCTTTTTGAATTACATATTATTCAATGACTTCATACAAAAATAGGTTACTGAGTCTTATTTTTCATAAAACACAGCAGAAATGAAAACTTTCTCTCGCTATCACTGTGTGTTACTCCCATGTGTGCAGAGTGGCAAGATCCGAGGTAGATACCTACACCAGATGTTTCAATTACATTGGATGATTCTTGCTCTGGAAGACTACAATTTACAAGCAATTAAAGACTAGTCTGATTTCAGAATGAACAAACCCAGGGAGATATTACGTGTCTAACTGAGACAAAGTGGAGACAAGAAGTAAATAAAGGGAGTAAGCATAGAGCAGATCATATAAACACATTAAGTGAGACACACTAAGTGGCCCTTTCCCAGAGTAAAAATATATTTTCCATACCTAAATTTGGTGAAAATTTCACATTTTTGGTACAAAAAAAATGGAACAGAGTCTCAGAGTCTGCCTGCCAGTCCCAACAGCATACACACCTGTTTTCACTTGAGAGCTATTACATCTGTGCAGCAGGATGCCATCTCCCACAGATGATGCTGGCAATAGTTTCTTCAACTTGCTTGAGAACTTTGTGTCCTCGAGGTACAATGTCCCTTCCCTCAGCTGCGCTGACACAGCAGTTTGTGTATCACATTGATGAAAGGACCAGAACAACCCTTAAAAAAATAACAAAAAAAGTTGAAAGAGAAACATTAGGAGTTTCTAGCTTTCCTGCGTCCAGAATAACCAACAGGGGCAGAGTGCAGTGCTGCAACCAATATGCCCTGGTACAGGTACTCATGCTCAGGTGTGTTCCTGAGGAGCACGTTGTGTTCCTCACCGAGGGGTGGACTTGCATGAAGTCACCTCTCAGCCTCCAGAGCAAAAGAGCTTGAACTGTAGCCTTTAAGCAAGCTTCTGCCTCCAGACAAAAAGTCAAGCATCTAAGCTGTCACCTGTCTGCGCTTTGTATAATGGAGTTAAGCATTTCTAACGACCAACATTATCGTTGAGATAAATCAGGATTAGATATGAGAACAGAAACCAGAAATCCCAGCATCTCCTGAGGCACTTCTGCACCACAGAACGTGGCTGTCAGAGCTTGTGCAAAACAGCTCCAGGTAACATACACTCATTCCACAAAAATACTTTCCTGTTAGTACGGCTTTAACTGTGCCAGGGCTTTCCTGACATGATTGTAGAAACTAAGAGCCCGGGGTTTTTTTCTTACGTTTTCAACCAACGTTACGCTAGCAGAGTGTGGTGTTACAGACCAGTACATGTCAGCAGTGGGTTAGGGTAAATCTCACTGTGCAGGCTTTGACCACTGGTGAGCTCCATCCATCTGCTTTGGGTTATAGTTCACTCAAGAGAAAAAGATGAGATTGTACCTGTAATTCATCAGCTCCGTCACAAAGGCTGTTGTCTTAGCTTAAAGCATAGATAAAGGTGGTTGTATGCTAAAAGGAGAAATTTTGCCCTGAAAGGACAATGGCAGAAAAAATTTCTTTGGCAGATGCATCTTAAATATGGGGATGTTGTTAAGAAAAAGAATTAGGCTATGTGAATTTTCATCATTGTCTTTTGGAAAACTATAGATAAGTCGGAGACTTTCAGTCCCTTTAATAAAGTCCTCAAGCAGAGTATAAGGGATAGCATGGAAATAATGACATTATACAAGAGAACCTAAACAAAGGATTTCTATTTCTTGCTCAAGTCTGTAAAATGAGTCAGTGGCAGAGCTAAATATTAGCATTTAGGACAACCTGGCTCTTGTCCTCATTTCCAGTTCACTGAATAATCCTTCCTCAGGTTTTAGTGGGAATCCACAAACAAACATCTGTTTTAAGTGTTACCATTTAAGTATAGATTTACCTTTTCTTCAGGGTGACCGTGGACCAGCTGGCACGCCGGGAGTAGCAGGGATACCGGTACGTATGTTCATTAAAGAAAACTCAGTTTATCAGAAGCCAATAAAACAAGTCAAGCAAAGTGCTGAGCTGTAATCTAAATCACTGGTTGTGTAACACCAGCACTTGGCTAATACTTTATAGGCAAGTGGGAGAATCATGTGCTTTTCCTTAAGAGATGAGAGTTTCAATGCCAGTGACATTTCATATTATTATTATTATTATTAGAATGACACAAGGGAATGGTGTGGAATTTGAAGCTGCATATACTTAGTTAAGAAAGCGTGTGAGTTTCTTCTCATTGCCTCAGTTTAATATAGAAAAAGACATTTTCTGTGTTCCTGGGCACGCACAAATTTCTGAGTATTTTTCTATCACAATGAAAAATTATGAATATTAGTTTCTGTGATCCACAAGGATCTGCATGTCAAGTCAATCAGATATTAACTTTAGGGAAATTCTTTATCAGCTGTTTACATGTGGTATTCAGAGAAGTTTCTGAAAGTCATCCAGAAACTTTGTTGTAGTTGAAAGTAAATGTAACTAATGATAAATTGAAATTATAATTAATAATTCATGTTCCTAAGGTAAATGAAGACAACTTCTCTTTAGAATGCATTCAGAGTTTAATAAAAAAAAAAATCCATATTTCGGGAGACAGTATGATGTTATTTATATGCAAATACATTTATTATTAAATTTGGACAGCTATCAATTCATTGAAGGGCTATTTTCAAATTATAAATATGTGTTTCTTGAAATAAGGAGAAGTTTGTGTCTGTGCACTCCCATCTCCATTAGCCACTGGTTTAGTCTATTTACTGTGAGTTCCAAAAGAGGACATCAGCTTAAATTGCTGAATATAGTTAAGTTCTCCTAAAACAAGGTAAAAATGCACATTTAGGGGGAATATAGAAGTGTTTCTTTTGAGTTTCAAAGTTTGTTGCTCTGAAATAGATTTCACTGTGTAAATCAGTAATTCAGTAGCCAGTTAGGATGATCACAACTGCTCATTCCCTGTGTATTTCCCACTGGATATGTTCCAAGACTTATTCTTGATGCTCTTTATTCTAGCTGGATATGAAATATTTAATGAGTTCTCTTCGTCACTGATGGAGTTGCATTCTGTTGATTGCTTTTAACTCTAGTAAAATCCATTGAAACAAATTATTTGCTTTAACATTTTATGCTAAGCAGTTTTAATTAACAAATTAAATAGACATATGAG
The DNA here is from genome assembly GCF_000703405.1 of Apaloderma vittatum. Taxonomy (NCBI): domain Eukaryota; kingdom Metazoa; phylum Chordata; class Aves; order Trogoniformes; family Trogonidae; genus Apaloderma; species Apaloderma vittatum. The sequence goes on along the minus strand of NW_009697320.1, from coordinate 77,682 downwards.
AGATACTATTTTTCAGTAGTCTAGGAAGAGTTTTTGGAAAACGTCCACATATCTTACTAGAAGAGAATTTATCCTCCTTGCCTGGTGTTATTCCCTAAGTTGGATACTGAACCGTTTTCCTATTTAGGAATATAAAACTCTCATTTTAGCTTTGGCTTTTTGCTAAGAGGGATTGTCAGGGAAGCTTCGACTGAGATTCTGCAAGAATTGCCACCAATAGCTAATTCCTCAGCACAAATCCTGTTGTTCCTGAAGTTGTTGCCTACATTGATATATTAGATCCCCTCACTTGTACCAAGTCATCTGAAGATCTGGTCTAAGGGTGTTTCTGGAAAATCCAGATTCAGGGTCAGAGATTCTTTTTCTAAAAACAAGGCATCATTTTAAGAAATAAAGACATTTAAAATCACCAATGATGAGAAAAGATTGAGAATTTTGGCAGGCTGGACATAAAATGACAGTAAAAGTGACTGAAAAAGAGCATGAAGAAAATTTGCAAAATGTGTTCAGTCAGCAATTGACTAGGACTAGGAAGTATCTGAAGGAAAAACAGCTTGATGTCACATGTATAGTGATAAACTTTGATCTGTGACTCCTCAAAAGGGAAATCATGGTGCTGTAAAATAAGTTTATGAAAAACATTATCTCAGTATTCAGAAAGCGTAAAGACTGCAATTGATGATGTTACACACAAAAGCCTGATTAACATGGCACAAATATTAAAAAATTCTTGTAAAATATCTCTTATTCCTCTCTTAAAGCAATAACATGAAAGTTTTCCTTAAGTATATATTATTTCATACTTTTCACCTAGGAGAAATTATGGTTTGCTGCCTAGTGATTTGAATTTTTAATTTTCTCTTTCTTTTTTTTTGGGATCTCCTGGGTCTCCAGGGTTGCCAGGAGAACCTGTAAGTACAGATTTGAGTTCTGGGCTCTTACGGTAACACACAAATATTTCAAACAGTGAATGTAAGATTTTACATGCAGATTTTTATATGTGTTTTCTTCTTTTTTAGGGAGAAAGAGGACCTATAGGAGATACAGGCTTCCCTGGACCAGAAGGGCCACAAGGAAAACCAGTAAGAAATTTTATACTTTATATGGGATTACATCCTGCTTTGCATTACGCTAAGTAACATCTGAAGAACACTTAGAGCTGTAATGCTCAATATTAGCCATTCAGTCAAGAATTCCTGCTATTGCGGTGTTTTGATAGTTAATGTTACTGAGATGTTGCCTTTAAAGGTATCATGAGGGTCCTTTAGGTTTTGTTGACATAAAGGATCGTCTCATATTTTTTCAGGAGGAGGATATTAACTCCGACACTCAACACAGTCTATAAAGGATGGGGTGACAAGATACATCCTCAGTTTTAGTTTAGATAGAGAAGCGTGTGCTTCATGACTGAATAAACTTCATAACTCTTCTGTATACTGGTGATACAACACTGCAGCTGAAGCATTTACTGTTCACTTAGGATATGTCTAATCTGACCCATTTATTTAATAAAAGTGTGACATCAGTGCAGTCAGCACTGTCTGAGCTGCTTTAAAACAACCTAATTTATATTCTAGACGTGGTTTAGCTAGGATAGCACAGAACTCGTTATCTCCCACAAAGCTTGGTGTTTTGAGGACAAGCATGAGAAGCAGACTTTCAGTTTGTCAGCACATCTCTACATTATGCTTCTATCTTGAAAAAAAGAGACAATTTCTGTAACTTCAACAGCAAATTGGCCCAAGGTGCCTAATCTGTGCAAAACTCCCATTTTGCAGAATGAGGGGAAAGGAAATATTCCTGATATCTTTGCTCATGCAAGTCCCTCTGTCTCAGTGAAATAGCAGTGAGTTTGCTGCATATGCAGATCCGTGTATGTCCTAGTAAATCATAGAATCATAGAATGGCGTAGGCTGGAAGGGACCTTAGAGATCATCTAGTCCAACCTCCCTGTTTTGGGCAGGGACACCACCTCTCGACTAGACCTGGCAACACATGGGGACCGAGCAGGAATCGAACCAATGAAACAGTGCCAGAGCATTTATCTTGCAATTATCTGGCACTGCACAATTGTTAACGTACTCTCTCACATTATTTTGGCCCATGACAATTAGGACTCTCAGATAATGTCACATTCCAGTTAGGGGAATAACGTGGGCCTAAGACTGTTTCCAGGAGGTATTATGAATAAGACCACCCTCTTTTGGGAAGGAAATATGTTGAGGCCAGGAGGCTGCAGATGTGCTGTGCCACAAGTCCTAAGGACCACAGAATGGATCTAGCCAGTTGCTATTAAGACATAAATCTCCATAGTAGCAGAAGGGTAATAGCGCATCAGGGCTAGAATACAAAAAAATCTCGTCTGTGGTTGTATAATTACTAGCTGGGACCAGAAAAGTGCATGTAGAGGTCTATATTCTGCATTTGCATAATTCCCATGTAGCTTGTTATTTCAAGTTGTGTGATCGTTAAGGTTGATGCACATCTTGGTGCCAAAGATTATTTTTTTCTGCTATACTCTCAGCTTGAATGTAGTGTGCTTGCAGTTCAGCCATGTCCTGAGCTGTTATTTCACCTCAAGACTATTTCTGAGTATTTCTGTACTATAACCACAGGAACAGCCTTTGCAGCTTTAGAATATGTACTGATACCAGCACCAGACATTGAGCTTTACCCTTTATATTTTAAAAATGCATATATATATATAAGCATATTTATTTTTAAATTGTTTTGTTTTGTTTTTAATAGGGAATCAGTGGAAAAGATGGACTGCCAGGTCCTCCGGTAGGAAAACATGCTTTTGCATTTTGTTGTATTTTATTCTTCACAGATAAAACAGCTCTTAATCCTTGGCAGTTGCTTTCAGTTCTGCTAACGGATAAATACACGAAATACCCTTTAAGTGATATGTTTATTTTTTCTCAAAAACAAATTTTCAGGGTGCTGTGGGAAGACCAGGAGACAGAGGACCCAAAGGAGAACGTGTAAGTCTCTTGTTTTAATAAGATTTTTTCTTTTTACTGAGCATCTAGGCACCTAATCAGCACATCTTTTACAGGCAAAACCAACGAATGAATTTTCTGTGAGCTTCAGTCTCTTAGACAACTAAGAGGTTTAGTCCTAGGCACCACTTTAAGGAACTGGCATTGAATTGGCTTCTACATGTAGAGGAAGAACACATTTTATAGACTTTCTAATATAGTTGACCTGGACAGTGTAAACTGATCAATAGGTTGAAAATTGGAAAGTAGCTAATCCTGTTCTGATGCTCTCAGACTTTACAAGAGCTATAAAGCTTGCCCCATCATCAGCCCTGAGATTTTCCTATGTCAGAAACACGAATCATGTTTTGTATAAAACAAGCTTGTTACACTTAGACAACAGGAATGACAATGAAATACCTTACTGCTTCCCAAAATGTTTAGGCAGATCTGATCTGGTAACAAGATCATGGTGGACAGGAATCACTGCAGGAAATGAGGGATGATCTTTATTTTGCTAGAGCAAAGAAAATCCTAGTGCATATTTTACTCCTGTTATAAAGCCCTAAAGTCCTAACCAATTGATACCATATTTATTTGATATATCAGAAAAGCACCTCCCTGCGTAATCTGGAAAATGAAATGCTGTTTTATGACACTGAGGAGACACGAGATTTTAACCTTTATTGTAATAACTGCCCCTTACAAAAATCAACAGTTTGCAATGTTCTGCTTCTGCCTTTAAGGACAGAACTCCAATAAAATGTACGAACTTCCTTATTGTACCGCCTATTCTTACTGCATTAAGAGAAGAGGGTGTATTTATTCCAGTCCTGTTGGTGACATCATACGTACATACACACATGTATATGGAGCTATAGATGTAAGTATGGATATTGCTTGCTCTCAGAGAGGTCACAGATGCCCAAATCTACTCTCACTTCTAGAATCATGGGCAAACGTGTCACGATCTAGCTCTCTCTGTATGGAGTAAAATATATAAATATATATGCATACATGCATACATACATATAAATAAAATAAATATATAGACAAATGTTAAAAATAAATTTTCAGAATTATTTTTTGTCTCAAGTGATAGTAAAAAATCTCTCACAGCCTTTTATAACAGGAAAGTTATAAATATGCCCAGTACAGTATCTAAATACAGTTTTCAGAAAGCTGTCAGCTGTTCCTCACAATCCTGCAGGAAAAGAAACGGGTTTTTTGAAAACAAAAGGAGATCCTCCTAAGAAATAATAGTGAGGTACATGGCAGAAATCTGCATCTCAGATAAGATGGGCAAGTTGGGCATTGATTTTTTTGTTGTGCTAGATCGGGTATTACAGACCTGCATCTGTGGGACAGATTGCAATGATTACAGAAAATAACACAAAGTCAAGGTTTTCCTGTACAGAATACTCACTTATTTCAGTTTGAGATTAGCTGTTGCAATTACAGAAGAGAGAAGCATCAAAATTGGAAGGACAGAGTTGAGGTTTTTGTGTCTAATACAAATACATCCTTGTAGAATTTGGTTTAAGAAAGAAGTAGTCACCAGGGCCGAAATAATCTTTTACATCCTTTGAGTGACTAAACACTGCGGTTTCTTACTACTTCATTAACTGAAGTGGCAAACCAGTTGAAAACATGTGGTTAATACCAATCAGAAATACACCTTTCAAGTCATTTCAACAATGGATTAAAGTGCTGGTGGCTGACTTATTTATTGCTATTACCTGCATGCCTGGGCAACACACTGGGAGCACCTGGGACTTGCATGTAGCAACTGAGGCAAAACAGTAGCTTCTTCTACACAGCATATAGTTCAAGGTTGAATGCAAGGCAGAGAATACTGAAAAGGAGGACTGAATAAATCAGCACCACGGGCAGAGGTTGCAAAATGCAAATATCCTGCCTTGCATTTGTACAATTCATAGTGAAGGAGAGTTTTAAGTGGAATCTGGAGGAACATATGACCTAGTTCTATGAGTTTTTGTGAGGAGTTTCTTCCAAACACAAAGAAAACACTGGAGGCAGTTAAAAAAATACTTGTCTGAAAATTGGGTTTTGTAGTGTTTGGCCTGCCTGCTACACACTGGCAGCCTGTAAAATGAGAATCGTGAAGAAGAAAAGCAATTCTGTGATCAGCTTCATGCTGCCATAGCACCACGGCCTTGGAGAAACCTTTGTTTTTCTTTATTTATAGTAGAATAGCTACCCATACCTATTCTGCAGGGTTATAAACCTGACAAACTACATACTGTAAGTATAGTAATTTTCATACAGCTTTATATATATATATGTGGATGCGTGCATCTGTGTGTGGTCTCATTTGAAAGGCATTATCCAAAAAAAATGGTGTGTTCAGTGGCTCGCTATACTGGACTTTAATCTCCAAAAATGTGATTAAATGAAAAGTTATTATACCTCTTCAGAGTTTTGCAGTAACATAGTAAAACAGGAGTTGTTCTTCAATTTTATAATGTTTCATGTTGCTATGAGTGAAGTAGGAGATGGAGGTTGAAGGCCAAAACTTTGTTAAGGCCGGAAAAGAGCCTCTTCCCTGCAGACTACAGAAGTCCTGCTTCTCAGTCAGAATTCTTCCCCTGCCCTGAATTTCTCAAGATGTTGTTGTACTGATGTGGTAGCTGTAAGCAGGACAGAGCATTTTTTCCTAAAAATCTTATACTATATAGAAGCGTAAAAAGGTACACCTCTTCCACCAGAACATTATTTTTCCAATTTCCCCTAGTGCACATATCGTCCCTTTCCTGCTCCCATGGACTGCTAAAAATTTGAGTCTTAGACAATGGTTACAAGTGTCTTTACAGTATCACATCGTATCTTGTCATTTTTCTACTGAACTGCTAAATGAGCTGTGTCTTTGTTGGAAATCACTCAATACTGCATATTTAGAATTGTGCCTGAAGTATTAATGCCCAGAAGCTAAAACTGGACATCCAGCATTTGCAGTATTGACAGGGTAGATCTTTTAAGAGAAACACACTATATGTGATCACACTGAGATTGTTTGCATGTCACACTGACTTGCCTGACTATGTGATCACGGTAGCAGTTTGACAGGTTGTATTGGGTTTACATGGCAAGGATTTGGAAACAGGGGGAGCTGCAGGAGTGGCCTCAGGAGATGCATCCATGTAGGACAGAGCCGATTTCAGGTGGACCTGCTCCTGGCCAAAGCTGATCCCATGAGTGACGTTGGTACTCCTGGTGTGATTGTGCAACAGCTATGCGAGAGGAGTGAGAATATGTGAGAGAAACAATACTGCAGGCTCAAGGTCAGTGAAGAAGGAGGGGGAGGAGATCCTCCAGGTACTGGAGCAGACATTCCCCTGCAGCCTGTGCTGAAGACCACGGTGAGTTGGGCTGTCTCCCTGCAGCCCATGGAGGTCCGCAGTGGAGTAGATATCCATCTGCAACCTCTGGAGGACCCCTCTCTAAAGCTAGTGGATGTGCCCTGAAGGAAGCTGCAGCCCATGGAAAGCCCACAGTGGAACTTGCTCCTGGCAGGACCTGTGAATCCATGGAGAGGAGCCCACTCGGGAACAGGTTTTCAGGCAGGAGCTGTGTCCCCTGTGGGGCTCACACTGGAAGAGTTCATTCCTGAAGAACTGCAGCCCATGTGAAGGACCCACACTGGAGCAGTTCGTGAAGAACTGTATCCTGTGGGAAAGACCACATAATGGAGCAGGAGAAGAATGTGAGCAGGAAGGAGCAGCACGGACCAAGTGTTAAGGATTGACTCCATCCCCCTGCACTGCTTATGGGAAGGAGGTACAAGAGCAAGGAGTGAAATTGAGCCTGGGAAGAAAGGGAGTGGGTTGAGGGGAAGGTTTCACTATCCTGCTCTGTTATTAATTTGCAATGAATTAAATTAATCTTCCCTTAAGTTCAGTCTATTTTCCTCTGATGGTAACTGGTGAGTGAGCTCCCTGTCCTCATCTTGACTTGCAAGCTTTTCGTCTCATTTTCCCACCCTCTCCTGTTGAGGAGGTGGAGTGAGAGAGTGGCTATCTGGGTACCTGGCAGGCAGTGAAGGTCAACCCACCACGGTCATAGGTGTGAGATGGTGAGGTCTCAGATTCCAACAGTTTTTCTTGTGGTAGATTTTAGGAATTCAGAGCCTCTGCACTCTTACCTAGGGCAATTTAAACTCCAATTGGGAATGCACGATGGCTTCAATTAATGCAATAAAACATCACAAGTTACAGCGGTCTTTGTAATGAGGCTCAGTCACAATAATAGACTCTAACTCACTGGAAAGCGTACAGGTTGGAGGACAGATAGGTGATTAAAATGCTGTGCAATGCCCTACTTGCATACTTACCTTTCCTTCTTTTTTTTCAGTCTTCACATGTCATGTAAACGTGACTTAAGAGTATAACTACACTTTTATTGGTTTATCAGTCAATGAAGTTTCAAGTCTAAATGCAGTTTACCAGCACTTGCTGTAAATTAAGAATGCAAGTAATTCCATTAATTCACCCCTCATAAATGTAGATTCTGGATTTATCCAGTAATGATGTAGCGAGTTCTTGGTGATTTTTGCTCCTTCACATTAGCTTAAGTGGTGCAGCAAGGGCACTCAGTGACCCTTAAGAACTGTCGGCTGTTCATTAACAATCTGAACATGTGACATGTGGCACTCTGCTCCACAGCTGTGGTTCCATGTACTAATAGCTAATATAGGAAGTCACTCTAAAAGATTTAATTCCTCACAGATAAAACAAATCTAAATGCCATCTCAGCCATGATGGAAGTGCTAGCTGGCCAGAGCATTGACCTTTAAGTTATTTTGTTTGCAGGGAACTTATAAATGGATTTGTGTATTTGTTGTTTCTTTGATTTGCTGAAATTTTGTGTACATGTAGAAATTAAATATTAGGCTTCTGGGGAAAGTTACAGAAAAATGCCTGGTGCCTTGTACCTGGGGGAATATAAGTGCCTAGATTCTACCTATGCCATATTTGACATGTTTAAGGGCTGTAAGCTTTCAGCACCCAAATTCCATACTTGAAAAGTGAGTTACGGAGTCAGCATTTTTTAGTCATTGACTTCAACATTAAAAGAAACATTAAGAAAACAAATATTACTTGCTGTTTTCAGAGACAGGCATTATCCTGTAAAATCAGCTTCCCTGCGTGACTCATAAAACCTCTTTCTGAGCAGGGAAGAATTTTCCTTTTAACATTCCTGGATGACTTTTTCTACTTTTCCACTTTGTTCCACTGTGTGCAATGTTTTTCGTTCTGCTTTTAATTTATACAGGGAGATCAGGGTATTCCAGGGGACAAAGGTCCACAAGGTGAACGAGGGAAACCTGGCCCATCAGGAGAAAAGGGGGATGTGGGTCCTATTGGGCCACCAGGAGTCAGAGGCTATCCAGGATCACCAGGTCATCAAGGCCCCCCGGGTTCACCAGGACCCCCAGGGTTTCTGGTAAGTAAATACAAGTTTTCCTTGGTTGCTTTTCAGTTCAGGTGACATGAAGGTAGCATGAGCTGAACAGTAGAAATTCAGCTGAGCAATACCAGTATCAGAAAAAATAAGTTATGTCTGAGATAATATCAGTGTTCAGGTAAGAGGCGGAAAAAATATACCCACATGATCCAGAAGCTATTTTAAATTATTTTTAAACATGTGCTATGAATAAATTATTTTTTCTTCAACTCCCAACAATCCATACAGCTACTCAATATGGTTAATTTGCAAGTTTTTCATAAGCTTAAGAGCTAAAGTGTAAGCCTTTGCAACTGTGGAAAAAGGAAAGGAGGCAGACAAAACTGATTCTCAATAAAAGGGAAATCGGTGTTTAAAAAAACAATACAATTCTGGCTGTCAGTTTTAGATATCTTGCTTTATCTCCATGTGTGCACAGGCACACATTCATGTTACATGTTCTTTATACCCTCAGTTGGATCGGGTAAAGAACTCTAAAGAACTTTTCCGGTGAAGTTATTGGTCCTGTGATGCAGTTCTAGTGATTCGACTGCGCACCCAAGCAGTTAGTCCCTAGAGAGGGTGAGAGGCTGGCAAATCCTGTGCCAAGGGCAAGTACAGCGTGGCTGTGTCAATGGACATCCTCACTGTCTTAAGCAAATTAATTTCCATGCACATAGCATGCTGATCATCTTGCCATTCAGGAGTGCCACTTCCACTTCATGGTATTAGTCACCTTTATGATATTATTTGGAATTTGCAATATTATTATGTATTTGCAGTTAAGTAACACAAATATATTAAAATACCTAATTTTTGGTGAAAGGTTTATATTTTTAATGCAAATTTCATAATTTTTTCAGTTTCTGTGACGTCACTAATTGTTCTCTGTATGTTTTTTTCTTATACACATCACCTGTTTGTTTTCCTTATAAGGCTGATGCAGTTTCACTTGAAGAAATAAAAAATTATATCAAACAAGAAGTTCTTAAGGTGTTTGAAGGTAAGAAAATGAAGTATTATATTAAATTCTGTTCTAAATGTTTTATAGCCTTTATATACATTTCTTTACACATCATCTAACTTAGATTCAGTTTAACAGGTGCCTTGTTGCTGCAGCTGTGTTTAACTGTTGTTTAAGTCTACTTAATGTAATTATGTTCAGTTACGAATTACAATATCTATTAACCAAAGTATTTTCTTATATAAAAGATTAGCATTAAAAGGTAGTTTGCTCCAAATTGTAACAGCAAATATGAGTGTATTGTTGTAGATACATGTATGTACCATGTATTATTGCAGATACGTAGCTATCTACAACATATAATTAAGACATCGAAGATCTATTAAAGTGGAGACAATAGAAATATCTAATTGTTTCGGTCACTTACTTGATGACTATCTAAATGAGAGAAAGGCTTGACAGCTTTCAGCCATGCAGGTCTAAACTGCTGTGCGTTTTCAGCAAGCTTCCCTGCTGAGCTCCAAAGCTCCCTTGCAGACCACCCTCTTCTGGCACAGTTTTAGGCAGGTGCCAGATGCAGCCAAGGCCTTTGCACTGTATGAGCTTTTTTAGGTGTGTCCGCACTCTGAAAAGGAAGTGTTTTTCTTTCTCAGCATTCTCTTAGTCAGGGTTGAAAAGCTGTGACTCAGGTAGGTGTCTGAAACAAGGTTCTGCCTGAACACCCCTTAACAGTAGTTCCTCTTCCATTGCAAAATGCATTTCCTATGTCTGCAGTATGCTTAGCTATTTTGTCATTTGTGGATACAAACCCCTTCTATCTTTTAGGGATAAAAGGAATCATATAAAGCTTGAGACTTTTTTTTAACTGTTCAGACAGCTTTTCATTTTATAACAAGGCTATCATTTTGTGTATTTTCACCCTTCCCCAGACTGCTACCCCCTAGGAATTCAACCTGCTGCGTATTTTAAGAGTAGTTTGTTGACTGAAGTTACCTCCTTTTCCCATTCAAATGGGAAGGATTCAGTCTATTCATAAAAAGACGATATTAAAAGGTGTCCTGCGTATAGGGAATATTAGATTTTGTCTTTATAATTATTCAATTTTCTACACCTTACTACACAGTAAGGTAGATCTTTTCTAAATAGATCACAGATCTTTTATTTTTGGGTTTGTTTCACTTTGCCTGTTTTGTATCGCAAGGTTATTTTTTTTTGATGCCAGCTTTTCTTTTACTCTGATATTTTTCTTAAATCTTAAAAACTTCACCACAATAAGTACCTGCTAAATTGTGGAGTGCTTAGTTAAGTTTTTTAACCTTGTATAAATGTGGCAGATTCAAGATTACTACCTATTTAGTCTACCTCTAAGGAACACTGAAATGTTATCGAGTGCACTTTATTCCACCAGCATGAAAAGTTCATGCTGAAGTCTCTGCAATTAATACGGTTTGCTGAGCACCCTACAGTTCTTTTCACAACTGTTTTCAGGGTTTCAGCATATTCCAAGAACTGTTCACAGCATTTAAGCTCTACTTTGCAACTCACTATGAGCTACAAATGTACAAGGTAGCCCTTCATAGAGGTATTCATAGAATGTGTTGGGCTGGAAAATTTCTTCCTTATATCTAGTGTTAAGTACTCATTATTCTTTCTTCCTGCATTTTAAGTACTTCTATGAACAGGAGTCAGAAGTTATTTGAAATGTTGGAGTAAATTAGTAAAAGAGAGTAGTAGAGTAGTAATAGAAACTTCAGTACAAATTTGTCCGGATTATTTCAAAGGGTAAAGACTCAACCATGAGTCCAAATTGGAACTCAAGGCTTCAGTATTACAGGAGTATTTAAACCTTGACATTTAGAAGGATTAAACACCTTACTTCTAGAAACTTACTTTAGCTGGGGCTTTGGGATTCATTTATTTTCCTGTATTTTGCTAACAGATTTCTTATCTGCTTTTTTCTTGTGTCCTCTGCTAATGAAGAAAGGATGGCTCAGTTTGTATCCCAGCTGAAGCTGCCTGCTGCAATGCTTGCCTCCCAAGCTCATGGAAAACCAGGGCCCCCAGGAAAAGATGGGTTACCAGGACCCCCAGGAAAGGATGGTTTGCCAGGGCCACCAGGAGAACGTGGAATTCAAGGTAGGAATTCAAAAAAAATATTCCCATGAATTGTATCTTGAAATCTTTATACACTTGCTAATGATTATGAAATAAGCCAAGATTACCTATCTAGCTTCCTAATGATTAACTTTTAAAACTATACTTATGTTTTTCCAGACTAGATCTAGATATTAACCTGTAGTAAATGTGTGCATTTTACTGATTAAAAAATGCTAATCAGTGCATTTTATTCTAATAAGTAATAAAGATAATTACTGACAGATATCTAAATCTGACAGATACCTAGATTACTGTAGCAGTTTCTTTTTTTCTCTAAAATACTTTTAAAAGGAAGAAAACTTATGCCAGCACTCTAATGTTACTATTTAGATTAAGTTCCATATTGAGAGACCATCTTAATAAAGAAACAAAATTTGATCTCCAAGTCTCAGTTCTGATCCTGAGACAACACAGGGGAGGAGAAACTGAAGGCAAATAGTATTCTTTAAGAAGCAGTGAAAACTGAAATATTACCACATGAATTCTTCTTACAGTGAAGTAATCTCTTTTCACAAATCGGCTTTTCACTGTACCCTAAATGGTAATTTGTACATTGCAATCCATTTGGACAGTATAGGACTCTCATTTCACTGAACTGTCTTTCACTGCAAAATTAGCTTCAAGGGATCAAGGCTCGTTGTAGCTGTGCTTTCCTATAGAGCCAGCCTCTCAGAGATTAAAAGGAAGAGGATCACCGGGTAAATGGAAAAAAAAAAGAATTTATCAATGAATAATATTTTGTGGGTGGGTGATATATAATTTGCAGTTTATCTGTAGGTAGTTCTTTATTATCTTTTGTTAGTTTGGTCTGCTCTGGAGTCAGAGCAAGTCAGACTGGAATGAAGAACATGAGAGCAGAGCTGAAGATGTGTGGATCTTAAAGCTGTCAGAAGAATAAAGACTTACTAACATTGATAAGCGCAAACCCCTGACAGAAGCTTGAAAAATGTGATGAGCTCAGAATGAGAAGAACAAGAATAAAGGATCAAGGAAAACAATAAAAGGCTTAGAGTCTTACAACACTGACTTCATCATTACCTAAATATTCAGATCACTGTAAACAGTCAACTGCAATGTCAGTGCCAGATTGTTCAATGGTGATGTATGTGGTGGATAGTCTCAGATGCTTTTGGGAAGTGGAACGTTGTACTAGGCTTCATTTCCAGCTAGTGAGCATCAAGAGTAAAGATGATAGCTGTGCTTGAAAAAAAAAATAAAGCTGCTTTTTCATGCCTTATGCTTAAGTAAAAGTAGTGCCCCATGTACACAGGATTTCCATTTATTTTACTGATATGCTCAATACTCTTTTTTGACTAGTAAAAGGTAAGCTAAGTGAGAAGCATTTACATCTTAGATACATCAAAAGCTGTACAAAATTATACTTCCAGAGAAAGAAAACCAAAAATTTGTCTTGCCTCCTTTTTATGTTCTGAGTAAGAGATAATCCTGTGAGAGAAGCACAATTACAAATACACAAATACCCTTCGTGCCTTTCCTGGTCATCCTGTGCATGTTATTGTTTTGTGATATAAATTCAAATCTCTGGGCAGATTGAAAAGCATCCTTCCATATTCCAGCTTATTTTCAACCATAAAAGACAAAGGAGACAAGACTTTTTGGAGAGGCGTGTTACATGCCTGTGTGGCTGAGACCATCAAAGCAGCACACTGTGCGCACATACGCCCAGGACATAATATGCATTTGGTGTTGACTGACAGATATTCCTTATTATATTTCTCGCTTGGGCGTAGCCCAGCTTGCCAGCTCCATGGTTTTGCTGTGTGCAGTAACCCACACCTGGGTTGGCAGAGTGAATCAATCACTTGGCCCCTGCAGCCGATAAAAAACAGTAGGTACTTTTGGAGAGCAATTAAAAGGATCTCAGCGAACACCTCCAGAGCCTATCTGTGATGCTAAGTGGAGAACCTGCTAGAGCCCAGCAGTGGGAAAGGCAGCTGTCACCGTGGGTCCAAGGAGCTGCTTAACCTAACTTGCAACTTCGCAGGGGTCCCTCTGTACACCTCAAGTGCGGTGTCAATTCCCCTGGGAACTAGGCTGGTACGACCTGGTTGGATTCCACCAGAGCCTCCTTCTGCATAGCAAACCAAATGAGTAGAGGTTAGCCCCAGAAACAGAAAACATAGATACTAACTTTTGGAGGTGTAGGCTTGGTCTTCATAAAGTATATTTAAGGAATTGCTCGGCTCTTGGGCACAGAGTCATTCATTTCTAATGAAGTCCAGATTTGTTACCTTCAAGCAAGGCTATTCATAGTGTACCTCAGGTGTTTCCCAGTACTTCAAGTACAAATAATTTTCCTTTTGTAGGATGGTCTTGATGAAAATACAGCATGCAAACAAAAGCCAACGAAGGATTGCAACTTATTTATGAAATATGCAATTGGTATTTAAACAGACTTTATATAGTAGTGATTGCAAGATTTATATATATACACATTTCTTCACTGAAAATAAATATGGTATATGCATATATGCAGCAAACTGATACTGTGAGGTGGTGTTACTAGTGAAGCTAAGAGGGCTGTAACACACAGAAGGAATTCAGAACATGCACTGCAGGCTGGATAAGAGGGCTTACTCTCAGCACCTTTCCTGTTGCTTTGCAGTTGTTTGTAAGAACAAGTATTTGCACTTCAAAACACGGTGGATACTTCGGTCTCATTTTTCCGTGTCATGGTAATGTGTTTGCATCACATTTGTGTTAAAGAGCCTCAGATTTCTCTAGATACTTGACACGCTAGATTTAGGTGCTGCCTTATCCATGTGTATGGAAGAGGGTCTCCATGATATAGGTGGAATACTTTTTCAAGCAAGTTCAAATGAGAGAACTTTTTACCTCCAAGTTGATAGACATGAATTCATGTCCTTTCCAAGTAGAGCTGAGGGCATTGCGATAGCGATGCTTCTGACCGTCGTGTTTGTGGAGAGTGCAAAACGAGAGCTGTATTTTAGCTCTCACCACTCCCCTGTGAGCAGGAGAAAGCTCATCCACTTGAACATGTACTTGCTCTACATACTGCTACCAAGTGTTTACGGTACTACCCACACTGGGTACATGTTTACATACTACGACTTCTGGGTTGCAGAAATCACAACAAAACTTCTGAACCCAAGTGAAAGGCTCTGCTAAAGCAGTCGCCTTTTGAATTAAGCAGGTACTTCTTACTGGAATTGTAATTCTACCAGTAAAAATAAACAGCATCTTGTATGTACCATTAAGTTAAAACCAATAAGTCAAAATCGGATTGATGTGTATGGTAATATTTTCCTTTGACCGTACGAGTTTGTCACTTTAAGCTCAGAGAGCAAGTGATATTAACCTCTAGAAGTGTAATCATGGCCCTACTTCTGAGCAAAATATACCTCATTAAAAATCAAACATTATCCTTCTAGAATCATACGTTACATTGTTTGTAGTGTTTACATATAGGCCTGTTTACTAATATGCTGACGCTCTGTTAAATTAAGCCTTATTTCTAGAAAAGATATCTGGGATTTTTTGTATTAAAGTTCAGTGTCAAAACAGAACTTACCTGCTGCTGTGCGTAAACTACACCTTTGCATGTATATTCAGATACAGCCAGTATTGGTTTACACTACCCTGGATCATATATTTGCATTGGCAGGCTGCTCTTTGTCCTATTGTGGGTTTACTTTTTTTTTGCCTCCTTGTCTTGAATTCAAGTTATGTTTACAGAATCTTTCAGTCTGTCTTAGTCCCTTTTCAGTTACGATGTCTCAGATACATGCAGTATCGTGGTTATCATGGAGATTATAAATGTGATATATCATAAGATATAAGATTTCTCTCTTTTCCCCATAACTAAAGAAATGCAAAACAAATGATTAGTGTCAGCACCGCTTTGTAAAATTGCAATTAACTGGGTTTGTAGTGAGAAATGTACTGTAACTATCTATTGTAAATTAAGAAACATATATATAAAATAAATAGGAAATGTAATAGATGCTGTGATTGTATGCTTGAGCTTCTCAGAAATAGCAACTACTATGTGTTACATAAGATTTTCAGAGTAAACCTACTTGATGTAGTTATAAATACTACTATGGTTATTAAAGAACAAATTCAAGATTCACAACTGAATACAAACACCTGCATATTCCCTCTTCTGAGTCTTTATAGCTTGTGTGCATGTATGCCTTGCACAGTTCTGCTTAACACAGCTCAGTGACCAGAATGCATGATTAATACTAAGTTTGTTTCTCCGTGAGCTTTTCAAACCTTGATTGCCTTTTGTTACGTTATGCATGACACGCTGCATGCGTTTTCTACTGGTTTTGCCTCACTGTAATTTCCTTGGGGTGATGAGAGAAGAGTCAGGTAATTGATGCTCTGTTTTGAAACCTAGAATGACTGCAACAGATAATGGACTTTCTGCAAAGCGTATAATGAGCTTGTGTTTAATGGAAAGCTTGAATACTCTGTGTACCATCCGTACTGCACTGTGCCTGTCGTAACAACCCTGAACTGGTACCCACAGCGTTTACAATAGTTTCCTTCTGAATTCTCCCATAAAGTGCCAGTGCTGCCATAGTCTGCGGGATAGTGGCAAGACAACCTTTGCCATCCATCTGCCAGTGCCCATTAACCTTCAGGACACATCAGGTGGATTGATGCCCCTGTGCTGACTGGCCAGCTGTGACATTTCTCACTTCATTCAAACTAAGTTACATCTCTTCACAAGAGGAAGTTTATTGTATGGCACATACGTGGAAATATACTGGTTCCTGAAGCAGAACAATTTTAGTTTCAAATGTGACCAGAACTTGGCAAATTAATCTTCAGCATGTGTCCACTTACATGCCAGAGTTTGAGGTGTTGGAGATAATCCATTTTAAAGTAAGAGGTTGTAATGGGTGTCACGCTTTTTCCTTTAAAAATGTCTTCATGCTCTGTCCTACATAAATTACATGGTCTAAACAGAAAAGTTCCATTTGTAGGTGAATTTTTAACTTGAAATATTAAGCAAAATGTCATATCGATAGCTACGAGTACTCTGCTATAAAGCAGCCAGAGTGTTTCCAACTAATAAAACTTTTTACAAACAGTTTAAGGAAAAATAAACAGGGATAGCAGCACCTGAGAAGATGGAAGCTGTTTAGATAAATACAAAGCTATAACTTATATAGTTTATATTAGAAAACAGGCATGAATGTTCAAAGTATAACCACACCCCATTAACAATATGCAGCCACTTGGGTCAAAGAATGCCTTGCACACTAGGACCCAAAACCTCCTCAAGTTCTACAGATGCCTCATTCCATGTGAGGGCAACTGTGTCTCTCTGGAGCAGGGGAGTCAGGTTTCTCGTGCATTCAGGGGAATATCTAGGCATACAGATACCAGTTTACAGTCTAAAAAGTGGACACGTAAGGATTTATGTAGAGCAGAAAATCCTACAATGTCTTGTTGTTTCTGGGCTATCAGAGAAGGGCTGCTCAGGCTCCGGATGGCCCTTGGGTTGGTGCTTCACATGGAATCATAGAATTGTCAGGGTCAGAAGGGACCTTAAAACTATCTAGTTCCAACCGCCCCATGATGGGCAGGGATATTCCCCACTAGATCAGTCTGCTCAGAGCCCCATCCAGCCTGGCCTTAAAAACTTCCAGGGATGGGGCTTCCATCAGCTCTCTGGGCAACCTGTGCCAGTGTCTCACCACCCTCATGGTGAAGAACTTCCTAACGTCCAATCTGAACTGATCCATCTCCATCTCTAGCTTCAATCCTTCACTTCATCAAACAGGTAACACTGGAGCAGAATATGAGTTTTGTTCTTTATTAGAGGAACTTTTTGGGGAAAGATCCGACTAGTGAACATAGCGAGAGTCCTCTGGCAGAGGATGCAATGGTTACTTTTCCAGAAGGAACTTAGAAATATAAAAGCTGTGTCACAAAAAAAATACCAGTCTCAGAAAATGAAGTGAGTGTGTGTCTTGATAAGTTCCTGTCAGCAAGATGTGTGGAAGATCACTGTTTATAATAAGAGGACGCTTTTATTTTCCTATTTTTATTCCATGTAGGTTATAGAGGACAGAAAGGGGAAAGAGGTGAGCCTGGAATCGGACTGCCTGGTAACCCTGGACCACCTGGCCCTGCAGGTACAAGTCTCCAGATTTTTTTCTGCTACTGTTATTTATGAACTAAAAGGCCTTTCTCCTGGTTTTCACGCCAGTTTTACACCCGTGCCTTTCCTCCCGAGCCTGGTTGTAGCACGGGGTCAGACCCACCTGCTTTCCTGTGGGTGAGCTGGTATGGAGCTGCCCATCAGCAGTGAGACACGGGGCACTGCGCGGGCTCAGCTGAGGACTCTACTAACTCTAAATTTGTTTTTGCCAGCTACTGGCCTGCCAGGCCCACCGGGAACACCAGGATCACCCGGACCACAGGGGCCACCTGGACCCGATGGGAGATGCAGTCCGACAGATTGCTATTACCACATAGCACAGACTCGGTCACACGCCAGCGGGAAATAAAAAACCCTCTCCCCTAGACACTTGGGTTCACAGTCACTTTTCACTCCTCTCAACAAGTTAATTTAACCTTTGAAATATTTGGTGCATTTTTTTATTTTTCCTCGACACTGCATGGTATATAGATAATTTATAAGGCACGGAATTGAGCCTTTTTCTATGTTATTTGCAGTGTCATAATTATGAAATGATGACATATATTTTCCAGGGTGCATTCCATGTGTTACGTTTCTCATATTTATTATGCTTAGAGGAGAAAATAGGCCCAAATAATTTTCATAAGCTTCTTTCTTCAAACAAGAAGTATTTTAATATAACTTAAGACAGTATGTATGCCTCAGTACGTAAGCTGGCTTTATTTTTCTTGCTGGGGGTGAAGTTTAAATGGAGAAAATGCATTTCTGAATTTTTAAAACGTACCTGTTCATGGCGAATGCAGGACCTGAGCTGGAGCACTTGGAACTCTGTTAAGACTAAATATTCACATCCCTTGAGGAGACTCCGGCACACCTTCTGAACCAGATCCGTGTTGTGCTCTACGACCGCGACCCACCATTTCAGTCACTCCCAAGATACCGAAGAAGGAAATGAAGATGTGTTTATGATCTCTCTAATCCCATCCAATGTTTAGCTTCTGACTGACTGGGAATTCACCAGGTGTAGCCCTGAGAAGCATCTCTCCTGCCTGAATGTTTTCCCAACTGAGGGCTTGTACATTCATTTAGTCATGGTTACGTATACTCCAGATATTAAACTGCTAGGGACTGGTGTTCATGTTGCCAACTGAGAACTAGCACACCTTCTAACCATTATGTGGGCTTAGTAAGTTTAACATCATTGCCTGTAATCAAGCTACTCTCCGTTATGTCTGCGTACAGCAAAGAAGACCCATTGCTTTAGAGCAGAGGGTGGTGGGTACACAGAGAGACAGTCAAAGGGGGAACTTCACAAGCCTCTGCTCTCACCGGTGGCACAGTTTTCCTCCTGCCAAAATGAGCTTGAGAAGAACATGGAAGCAGCAGGGTGCAAAACTCATAGGCCAAATAGCTGATTGCAAAAAATCATTTGAGTTCAAGAGAAATTTGGAAAAAATGCAAAACGCTTCTTGGAAAGTTGTACTAGGGAGAGCACGACAGCGTGCATTTGCAGGCATTCAGCAAATCCTACAGGACCAGACTTAGTCAGTGAAGAACAAAACAGAGCAACACATAAATCATATAGAGCTCAAAGGGTTGAACAAAAGGAAAGATGGAGAAAATCAGTCACACAGAGGCTGGTTTTGAAAAGGAGAGAGAAGGGTTGGTCAAAGTTTCACTCCGATTTATTAGGAAACAGATGATCCTGGATTAGTCCTACAGAATTTGCTGCACTGCAATAGAAAGTGGAGGTGCTGTTGAGAGAGCATGGGCAGCTATAAATCACAACCTCAGATTAAAGCCATAGCACAAAAGCAGTACTGAGGGTTCTTGCCTCGTCATTAGGAAGCTGGTCATTCTCACCCACATCAGGCAGGAAAGTGGTTTTCGTCACTTTGTGCTTGACCTGTACTGACCTGTAGAAGTGTTCCCAAATTGGAAATCCTGGATTCCAGAGAAGCTGCTGTGAAACATGAATCTGGCTGAATTCTGGATTTTGCTTAAAAACAGAAAGGAATGACTGGTGGGAGTCTTTAAAAAAAAAAAAAAGAGAAGTATATTGGCATTTGTTCTGAATAGAGTTCCTAGCTCTTGCACCTAAAGCGGAGGAGCAAGATGAGTGCAAGAAATGACAGAGGTAACCCAGGCAGGTGGGGAGCACGGGCCAAGCCTTCAGAGGAAAAGCATTCCCACCTGACTCGTTAATCAGTTACAGGTCTGAAGGGAAGAAGGTACTTGGTGCAAGAAGGATTTGTAAGTAAACACAGGGATGAAGGCTGACAGTAAACACCTGGGATAGGAGAGGGCAGCAGGAAGGAGGACAGCAGAAATTCTGTGGCTTAACACAGAACCATCTCCTGAAGGCAGCCTGCGAACTGTAATACACCCTGCAGCTGGAGAGCCCTTGGTGGGGTTCGGGGTGCTGCGTCTGTCCCGTGTGAGGATGGGGACGGAGCAGTCAAAGCCCACGGGCAAACCACAGTCTTCACGCCTCCTTTTCTGCTCATCCCTCGGGAGGCAATAACTGCCCCTTCTCTCAGCCGGTGCGTCCTCCGCTCTGCAGGCAGTGGGTGCCTGTCCTGACGGAGTGAAGGCACTTTTGGAATGAGCGGTCCCACCTGTGCGTAGCTCAAGGTGTGCTGCTCCCGTTCCAGATGTCCCGTGCCAGTGGAGCGTGTCTGGATTTGCTCCGTGGTGTTGGCCGCACGCCGAGGTCGGGTCCTCAGCGCGCCGTAGCTGGGCCAGCACAGGGAACCAGCGACATGGCTCGGAACCGAGCGCTTGGGCTTCCCGAGGCACCCGCTGCTCTCCGGGCCACGAGTCTCCCAGGGCAGCAAGTGAAGCCAAGGGCCTCGCCCCGGCACGCAGGTCGGTGTCCACAAACCAACGGGGGAACAGACCCCACATACTGTTTTCCATTCAATCAGATGAACTGCTGGTCAGGTATCTTGCATGAACATTTTTATTTTATGTTTTCTTTTCATTGATTTCTTTTTACTTCTTCAGTAATTCCAATGTATGTAAAAAATCTGAGTATTTTTTTACTTCCTAAGTTAATTTTAAAGCTTCCTTTTCTGTGATAATACTGAAAAGGGTGCTGTCTTGTAAAAGGATTTCCACGTGACCGAGAGGTTTCCAAGCAGCCCCCGTCCTGGAAGGCTGTACATAGGCTGTTGCGCCGCAGTAGGGTTATGTGTATATTTTGGGGCTTTTAGCTAGCTGAAACTGAGCATCTGGTATTTGTCAGATGTAATTGCTGTATGTTACGTTACTTGAACTTATCGGAAAGGAGAACACTTTTTATATTTGAAGAAGTTTTATTTTTTCATCTATGTTTCCTACAGATGCCTTTTTTTCTTTTTTATAGGCTCAAATCGATAAGGTCTTTTTTAAATGTGTTTGAACACTTCCAGTTGATTTGCAGGTAGCTGTGGTAATTATCTTGTCTCATTATTTTTATTTTGCTAAAGGCCCACTTTAATTTTCTCACGTGAGAAAATGGGCATTTTTTTAATACAGGCTATCTCACTACCTTTTTAACAACGCTGCATTCTTCGCTGAGGGAGAACAGCATTAATCCCAGCTTAATTCTGCTTCACACTGTGTTGCTCCTACTCTTATTTTTTTTAGAATTGAAAGCAGAAAGTAGCTGGAAACATAGTTCTGCACAGTTTCCAGGTTTGGCCCCTGAAATTTTTCTGCAGTTTCAGACTCATGTTGTCTTGGGTTTTGGGAAGGGCAGAGGGGTGCTAAATCCATTTTGTGATTTGCTTTACCAATTCCTTACCTGTTTTGAGCAGTCTGTGCTGCAGCAAGCATTGCAGGGAACTAAACGCAGACGATTATTTTTTTCCAGTAGCACAAGATATTTTTCTAATTTGGGAATGTTTATGTAACAACAGGACTTTGAACTGAAATATCATTGACAACATATTTTAAACATTTCTTAAAAGCTCTCTGAGCTTTCTTCTGGTTCAGGGTCAGACTATTATATTTTATGGCAAGTTGTGTATGGCTGCGTACAGAGCTACTTAGTTTGCCTAAAGAAAGTAATAAACTTGGTAGGAGGATCACTTTTATTTTTCTGAGGCTCCACACACCTGCTTTTGTCCACACGGGGAAGTTCAAAACATCTTTTCAGCACAAAGGAGAAAACCCATGCGGAACTTCGCAGCGCAAGAAATGACCCCGTGCTGCGTAGGGTCTGTGTTTCTGATTTTGTTCTTGAGCCTGATTTTTTTTGTTGTTGTTTTCTTTTCTACCTAAAATCCATTTAGTTTTGCGTGGTAGTATTTGCAGAAATACTACCTTTCTTGGATAATTATTTGCAGGTGATATTGCCTAGATTTTATTTGTGTTTTGTGTATATACACGTTACAGAAGAACATGCAGTGGTGGGACATCCTGCTTTGAGGCATCATTTATGTCCCCCATAATGACGTTTGTCTCTAAGGGAGCAGGGAGTCTGCTATGGTTAATAAAAGTTAAAACCACGTACTTGATGAGATCAAGCAGCAGTGCAGCCTAGTGACGTTTTAAGAACCAGTATTTTTGTCTTAAACTGGATTTGGTTTCAATGCTAAAAGAGCACTGTGATATGGAAACCGGTTTGATTGTATCATCCGTCCTTCCTGTATGTTTTATGATTGTGGATTACGACAGATGTTAGAGATGCACAACTTTGTTAAATAAGTGTATTTTTTTAATTGGTGGATAATCACACAAAATATTTTTTTTATTTTTTTTAGAAGGGTGAAATACTGTTTTTCATGGCAGCATACGCTCTTTTTTTTTTTATTCTTTTTCTGTAATGTTTACATAAATGTCTTGTAAAAACCCCACAGGGTGAACTAAGATTTTATAAACTTGTTCCTCCAAATACACTACATAAAGCCAGCCTCTAACCTTGTATTTTATCAGTGCAGTAGAACCACTGCTCTAACGTGATGTTAGATCATGAGAAGTATCTCAGGAATCAAAACAGTGTTGGTTTGGGGGTATTTTGTATCACGTTTTTGCTAGACTATGGATGTCCCAGGTCGTACAAATTTTCCTTGGAATCTACATCCACTACAACTAGGTCGTGCTGGGTGGATGTTTAATTCCATCTCCATATGTGTAGGTGGGTGTAGACCGCAGAGAACAAGTTTAACCATGATCTTGCCTTGATTGGTGTTTAAGTGGAAAACGCAGGCTTCACCACACCTTGAGGAAATGTGGTTTTCAAACATTAATTGCTAACAAACGTCACAGATTCTAGACCAAAATAAGTTTGTAGCTAAAAAGAGTGTAGTCCACATGTCTTTTAGCAGTTTTATCTCAGAGTCTGCTGTTCTACAAACACGAATTCATTTAATAATTTACTTAAGTTTCAATGTAAATATATTTTGTCTCCAGTCATTATGTTTAAAGGATTTTCAATGACATACCTTATTTTTATTGCTTTCTTTTGTTTCTGAGTGACATACAGCTGTCACTGAACGAATCACGGTACATGCTGACTGGTTGCTTCTTTATTATATTTTTGGGTTGCAGCATTTAGGGTTTGGTTCAATGGAAATGTATTAAGTGGATAGAAAATTGCCTCTTACATTACTGTGTGGCCATATACATCTGAAACACCATTCCGGGTGGAAAGGGAAATTTTATTTCACACATTACTGTGTGTGGTTCTGTCAGAAATGGCAGCCTTTCCTTCTGTG
Organism: Apaloderma vittatum; assembly: GCF_000703405.1. NCBI lineage: Eukaryota > Metazoa > Chordata > Aves > Trogoniformes > Trogonidae > Apaloderma > Apaloderma vittatum. Next base: position 54,270 of record NW_009697320.1, on the reverse strand, counting down.
TCAAATCACAAGAGATTATTATGAGATTATGAGATAATCACTTAATTAAAGCAGGTGATTCACTGAACTGTTAGGTTTAGGTAACTCAGGTATTTTCATTGTTCTCTTGCCTAACTGTCTCAGGAATAAAAGGATAATTCCTATGTCAGTGGCATTTTAACAGATGCTAGGTAATAATTTGGCCACTAACTTAATTTTCTTCCTTCAGATTTCATAGTGGCTTCAGCAGGTTTGCTTCACATACTGTCTAAAGCTGACACTGTTGTACCAGTCCTTTAGAATGCATACACAGAAAGCAAAACAGAACAGTAAAACAAACAATCGAAGGGAGGGGAATAAAACTGAAGCTGTAAAAATATCGGATGGGAGTATCGTGCCCTAGAAAAAAAAAAAAAAGACATTTCTTCTTTGCCTGTGACCCACGTAGAGAGGAGATGCAGTGACTGCATTTGAAATATGGAGGAAGCAGAGGAGACATGGCCAAATAATAATACAGTGATGAGCAAGTCAAGCAGATGCGTTTCACCCAATTATCAAAGCAATTTTAAAACATTTGCAAAAATGCAGTGAGCATTTGCACACGGAGCACCAACTGCTGTGCTCTGCCTGGAGGAACTCACACAGTTGTCTCCAAAACTAAGGGTCTCAGCTTCCTGTTCCCTCTCTCCTTCAAGTAACCTTGAAAGTACCGTTTGTTGGTTCTTTCCTTTTTTGAAGTAAGAGTGAATTTGGTTGCAGACCTGCGTTTGGCTCTGGATAAACTCAGATTGCGACTGGGGCATTCACTGAGGGAAGCAAAACCATGTGTAATCCTCCCCGGTCTTGCTTTCTTGCCTTTTTGGGGGGGCCCAGGTTGTGCTCTAGAGCCCCTTTGGCTAAAGAGAGGTTTCAGCCTTTGTGAAATATTCACAAGAAGTTTTTGGTAGCAATTCCTACTAGGCCGCTTGAACCCGGTGACAAGTGTGACAGCAAACTAATATATAAACTCTCTCTATATAAACTATAGATGTATAACATGCAGTGCAGTATTTGGCAGCAGTGTTGCTGGTACTTGTTAGTAGCCCAGTAGGAAAAGCATTGCAGTCACCATTTTAAAATACCAGACTGGATTGTGAAGAACTGGTTTTCATTAACGATTGGACTTGATGATCTTGAAGGTCTTTTCCAACCATAGTGATTTTATGAGTCTACTTTAGGGACAATTGTTAAACGTTTTTCTCTTGATTCCTGCCTAGGCTTAAGTAAGTGATTTATCACAGTGTAGAATTAGGAGTGGTGACAGAGACACAGATGGGTAAAAGTGATTTTTCACTCATCTTTTGATCAAAAAAAAAAAAATCTTGTAGCATTTTATGATGCTGAACCAGAAGGAGGTGAGATCAAGATTTACTCGGGTCCTCACCGAGATTCCAGAAGCATCTGGTTAGAAAGAGCAGCACGCAGTGGCTTGTGAAACCTCACAACCTCTTTGCTTCATGCCACCTGAATGTATTTATTTAAACTAGCACTTTTTTTTTTTTTCTGCATCCTTTTAATTCATAATCCTGGCTTTATTTTCCAAATCTTTATTTACTTGAACATGCTGTTACTAAAATTAGATTCCTGGTAGTTTTTGGTATAAATCCTGCTATTCTTCTGATAATTTTTTCCACTCTTGCACAAGATTTGGAATTACTAAATGCTTAGAATAACCAGCGTGTCCCATAGTGACTTATAATGGGCTTGAGGATTTATTCTTCCATTCTGCATTTTAACTTAAATGCACAAGTCAGCTTGAAGGCCAAAAATCTGTCACAATCTTAAGCTATCCACTTACATAGATTCTGCATTGAATTGACCCTTGGTGTTGAATTTGTTTGATTGTAATAATTCTTATTTGGTTTTTACATATGAATGTTTTCTCTCCTACATGAATTTATTTCCATTTTTGGAATTTTATGCATTTTTCAGACTATGTTTTTAAAACACTTCACATTTGTATTTAAATATTGGGGGTTTTTTGCTTCTTTTGATTCATTATGTTTATGCATTACATATGGAAAATAATATTTTCAGTCTGTCATCAGGTGTTGTGTGTTTTTTTCCTTTATAAGAGTTTTACACACTTTATAGTCAAAATAAAGTTTGCCTGTGAAACTACAGTTTGTCATTACCATTAATGTTTTATTTGTTGCACTAGGTAAGGAGTACTTTTGAGGACTATGCCCTAAATCAGCAAAACCTGCCCTAATTCTGTAACTTCAGAGGCGTTTATGTGTGAACAAACTAATTGCCTTGTACACAGTTGTCTGGATTTGTTTCTTAAGAATGGAATTCTTTGCCCTCGTCTATTCTGATAAGTTCCTGTAGTATTAAGGTAAGAGACATGGGTTACGAGTGAGTTTAGCCAAACTGGAGGTGCAGGAAAAGTGTTCTGTCTCAGGCTTTGCCCACAGTCCCGGGGAGATACGGCACGGCTCTTGAGGCCTGTTCTCTTCCTCCACCTTTTCTCTGAAATCTCACTCCGTGCTGCTTCTGAGGAACTAAGCAGAGAGCAGGAGATGCACCAAGGTGGAATGTTTATGGGTAAGGATAAAGGGGAACACCAATGAGGCTGATAAACTACTGGGAGTCTGCTACAGATCACCCAACCAGGATAAAGACACTGATGAGATACTCTTTCAACAACTTAGAGATGTCTTGCGTTCACTAGCCCTTGTTCTCGTGGGGGACATCAACTTACCAGATGTCTGCTGGAAGTACAACACAGCAGAAGGAGGGCAGAACAGAAGGTTTCTGGAATGTGTCTGGATGACAACTTCCTGTTGCAGCTGGTCAGTGAGCCTACCAGGACTAGTGCCCTGCTACACCTACTGTTTACGAACTGGGAAGGGCTGGTGGAAGATGGGATGGTTGGAGGTTGTCCTGGGCACAGTGACCATGGTATGATAGAATTTTCAATACGTGGTGAAGTTAGGAGGGTCATCAGCAAAACCTCTACCTTGGACTTCCGGAGGCCTGACTTTGGGCTATTCAGGACACTGGATCAGAGAGTCCCTTGGGAAAGAGCCCTAAAAAATGAAGGGGCCTGGGAAGGCTGGACTTACTTTAAGAATGAAATTATGAAGACGCAGGAGCAGGCTGTCCCTGTGTGCCGAAAAATGAGCGGGGGAGGAAGAAGACCAGTCTGGTTGAGCAGGGTGCTTTTGCAAGAACTCAGAAAAACGAAAAGTGTATCAACTTTGGAAAAAGTTGGCAGATGAATCAGGAAGCGTTTAAGGATATTGTAAGGTCATGTAGAAAGAGAATTAGAGATGCAAAAGCTCAGTTAGAACTTAATCTGACCATCTCTGTTAAGGACAATAAAAAAAGCTTTTGTAGATACATTAATAACAAAAGGAGGGTCAGGGAAAATCTCCATTCCTTGTTGGATGAGGGGGGAACATAAAAACGAATGACAAGCAAAAGGTTGAGGTACTTAACATCTTCTTTGCCTCAGTCTTTAACAAAAAGACTGGCTGTCCTCAGGGCAACTGGGCTCCTGAGGGGTATTCTGCTCCTCATTCCTGTCTAGGATGGGAAGCAGAATAACCCTCCTGTAATCCAGTAGGAAGTAGTTAGTGACCTGCTGTGCCGCTTAGATCCCAACAAGTCCATGGGTCCGGATGGTATTCATCCTAGCGTGCTGAGGGAGCTGGCAGAAGAACTGGCTAAGCTGCTCTCTATCATTTATCACCAATCCTGGCTAACTGGGAAGGTTCCAGATGACTGGAGGTTGGCCAATGTGAGGCCCATCCATAGGAAAGGCCAGAAGAAGGATCCAGGGAACTCTAGGCCTGTCAGCCTGACCTCAGTGCCTGGCAAGGTTATGGAGCGAATCATCCTGAGTGTCATCAAGCGGCATGTAGAAGACAAGGGGATCAGGCCCAGCCAACGTGGGTTTAGGAAAGGAAGATCGTGATTGATCTTATCTCCTTCTATGACTGTGTGCAGGGCTGGGCCCCTCACTGCAAGAAAGACCTTGAGGGGCTGGAGCGGGTCCAGAGGAGAGCAACGAGGCTGGGGAAGGGACTGAAGGGAAAGTCCTGTGAGGAGAGGCTGAGGGAGCTGGGGCTGTTTACTCTGGAGAAGTGGAGACCCGG
>NW_009697320.1:37037-49889 GCF_000703405.1 Apaloderma vittatum | reverse complement strand
CTGATGTGGTGGTGTTGGGTCACAGGCTGGACTCGATGATCTCAGAGGTCTTTTCCAGCCTCAATAATTCTGTGATTCTGTAGATTATACTCACTTGTAAAATCTAATCTCTTTACTTGTTAAAATACTGGGCTGTGCAAGGAATATAAAGAGATCATCAAGTTAATCCCATTTAACGCCTTCTCAAAGGTCTTCAATAAAAGTGCTTCTTTTAGGCTTTACCAGATGTTTTACTCCCAAGTGACATTTTCTTTCAACACATGAAGTGCTAAAGAAGCAGTTCTTAGCTGCAGCTACTGAATCAGGTTTGGTTTGAGGAAGGCTTTTCTATTGTTTTTGTCAATAATTCTTTTAGAGTATATATTACACCACTACCTTTCCCTTTAGTGTTGACTTACACATTACATGCAAAACGCACAGTTCAAATGACAAGTCAACTATTTTGAACATCAGCAGACAATTAAGGACTAGGAAAAAAAACCCAAACCATCAATGCTTAAAGCAAGTATGCCGAAGTTTGTATTTGAAAATTTGGAAAGGAAACATCATGGGATGGTTTCATCATTGTCTTTGAGAGAGAATACACTTCAGAGAAGGTAAAGTCAAATACCACAAATAGTTTAATTTATGCAGAGAGAAACAAAGTATCCACATTGCACATTTTCCTCTAAAAACTGAGTTCATCTAAAAAAGGCAGCCTGAAAGGGCTAATGGCAGTCTTCTAGCTGTTCTCTTTATTGGTACTGGCTGTAACCATACATACGTACAAAAACATATTGGGGTTTAAAACATTATTTATTTGGGGTTTTTTGTACAACCACAGATATTACGTCAACATCTGTAACCTCTACTATAAAACTTATGTTTCTGGGACTTAAAATTCCCTTGACAGTGGCTACTACGTTTTTTATTTCAATTTCACAGAGGAGGTGGCAAGCTGGAATAGGCTTCATACAAAATTACGACTGCAACGCAAACTGGAGTGGAAGAGGACAGAGTTATTCTGTGTTATCACTCGTGGAAACCCAGTGATCAGCCCTCTGCAGAGTATCACAGCAAAAAAGGTATCACATTTTCATAGGAACAGCCTCCCACTGGTGTTTCTGCCATTAAACTGAAGAGCTGAGGGAGGTTTAGCATATCCTGTACCGGACATGCACACAATGAAATGACTGGGCACAAAGTGATGTCTTTTGTTTGAGTGCTCTGGAATTTATTTTATAAACATGAAAGAATAACTACTACTAAAGTAAATAAACTGTTCCTTTTTTATTGGATGTCTGAAGACACATTATTTCACTGTACATCATACATAGGGGGAGGAGGAGAAATCACAGCAACTTTTTATTTAAAAAAAAAATAATAAAAAAATAGACAAATGCCTTTTTTTTCCTCCAAAGGGTGAAAGAGCCAGAAGATAGCACCGTTGTAATTCTGTAAGCACCACTGTTCCAGCTTGTGTTGCTAAGCACACCTTGCAAAAGAACATACAACCGCTGTGTTAAAAATGACTTACTGAAACCTTGGCTGAAAGGTTTCTCCTTATCCACTTTTCTCCTTCTTTCCATATTTTTCTCTCAGCTGTCTGTGCAGGAAGTAAATCAATGCCGACACCCCGTGGCACTTGCGCAGCCCCGCTCAAGGCCCTTTCATGTTCTTCTCAGCTCTCTGCCCAGCCTGCACCCTGCAAGACGACGGCTCGCAGTACCCGGGAGGGCCAGGAGGGCCGGGAGGACCGGGAACCCCAGGCTGACCAGCCACTCCAGGGAGACCTCGCGCGGCCCCGCCCCCCCCCCCCCCCCCAGCCACTCCAGGGAGACCTCGGTCACCATCGCGGCCTTCTCTGCCATAGCTGGGTTTGCCTGGTTCACCTAGAAAAGCAAATGCAGGTCTAAAAAGCAGCAGCCTACGATTTGCTTAGTCTACACGGTGCTTTTTATGAACATTCTGTTCTTAAAAGCGGTATTTTTTTACTGCTCTCAGTGGATCCACCCAGGGAGGTGACTACTTAGAGAGTTTTCCTCTAACAGACAACCAGGCTGGGTTTACACATCTATAATGATGAAATTTCAAGTTCTCAAGATCTGCACCTGCAGATGTGCTGCTATTAAAAGTTAGGCAATAGTAACTGAGGGCAGGACCACAGACAACCCTGTTGATGGGTATGAAGGTGTGTGTAGCTCCTACTCACTCCTGCTCTCTACAGCTACCTGAAACGAGGTCATGGCGAGGTGGGTGTTGGTCTTCCCTCAAAAGTCACAAGCAGTAGGACAAGAGGAAATGGCCTCAAGTTGCACCAGGGGAGGTTTACATTTGATATTAGGAAAAAAATCTTTACTGAAAGAGTGGTGGGGCATTGGAACAGGCTGCACAGGGAAGTGGTGGAGTCGCCATCCCTGGAGGTGTTCAAAAAAACGTGTAGATGTGCCAGTTCAGGATATAGTTTAGTGGTCATGGTAGTGTTGGGTTGACGGTTGGACTGATCATCTTAGAGGTCTTTTCAAACCTCAATGATTCTATGATTCTACTTCGGAGGTGGGTTAGTGCTCTGGAAAGGGACATAGTAAGAATTTGTTTTTATTGGGGAAATAGATATCTGGAGTGGAACTGCTGAGCACAAAATTATCTTTTTTGCTTTTAAATCTTCAATGAAGAGGTCAAATACAGTAATTTTTAGTAAGCCTCTCCCAATGATAATTTCCTAAAGACGGCAACCCTGAGTTTCACAGACATCCTAGGTATATAATAAACTGTTCGTTTGTTTTTTCTTTCTTACAAAGAAAACAAATTTTAGTAGTTTCTGTGTGTAAATATACACACTCAGAGAAACATGCTCTAGAGAGACACTGATGGAAGTAACATGTTTATTTTCAGTGAGGCCACTAGAGGCCAGTTGTGTTGCATTTATCAGCAAGAATCTGTCCTGGACCCCTATTACATAACACTGCAATTAGCACAAAAATAAAGGAGAATTGTACGTTGAAAGTCCTAAATTCTGCACGGAAATTTTGAAAAATGCTGTGGTTGCCAGCAAAATAATCTGGGGTTTGTGATCCTTTTTTATTTTATAGATATATATTACAAATATATTTATATAAAATAGAGGCAATTTTATATACGTGAGTGTATGTGTGCGACTGCCTCTTTTTTTTTTTTATTTTACGCTTTTTATACATTTTTCCTAATTTTTCTACACCTAGATAAACTGAGTGGTAGCTCTTCTGTAAAAAAAGCTTTTCATTCTTATTTTAATTCTTCTTATTATTTAATAGTTTGTAACCATATCATTACCTATGATGTGATAATTATGAAGTACTGTTATTTGGAACTTTATCTTTTATCTTTTCAAGGCAGCTTGAGGTATCAGTTCTGAATAAATTTGTACTGCATCTCCTTCTTTATCCTTGTCCTCTTATATTTACCTGGAAGACCTCTTGGTCCAGGGTAACCTTTCACTCCTCTGCCTGGAAATCCTCTTTCTCCTCTTTCTCCTGGTTCACCTAAAGCAAATTCATGAAAGATTAGTTGCAGCCTTCTTGGAGTACAATTTTCAGTAAGTTCCCTCTCAGAGGTGAACAGTTAATAAACAGAATTCAAGTGGCTGTATATATATTTTTAGCATCTTTGAATAATGTCCTGACACATGTCCTTAATTTATCACTACATAACAGAAATAAACCAAACTCACAGAACTACACAGGCTCTTTCAGAACACAGACTGAAGGTACCAGTCAAGGGCTTTCATAAGACCACATGAATTCAGTTAAGAAGTAAACATTCTCAAGTGCAGGTCCTTGAGACACCTACGGAAGAGAAGGGAAGCTAGCTTGCACAGATTACAGTATTCTGTTGCCATCCACATAAGACATTGATAAAAGTAAAACAAAGAACTTAGTTCTCATTTTACTGGTATTAAGGAGACTTTTCTCTGGTGGGCATCCAGCTTTTCTTCAAACTTGTATGCTGCCCCAAACAAGAAGCATCTTACTAAGAGGAAGCTTTTCTACTAAGAGGAAGCTATGTTCTGTATTTCCATACTTTCTTGCGCTGCGCTGAGGGAAGTTAAGACTGAATGTTTGTGGCTTGCCTAGAAATGACACAACAGAAAACAAGGAAGCTACGTAAAAGAACACAAGAGTCAGTACAGAAGTTCAAGTTTCAATAAAAGATGCACTAAAAGATGCACACCGGGTATCAGAGGAGGAATCTTATCTCTGCCTAGCCAATGTGGAGACTTAGCCCGTCTTTGTACTTAAAACTACCAGCCGCACCGGATGCGGGGCACTCATCTGGACTTCTGCTATTACCAGCTACTGAACACCTCAGAGCAGCATTTACCTGCTGTTACCCCAAACTTCTCCAACTTCTTGTTTCTGTTTCTGCCCTCCTTCACTGCCCCAGATTGCTCCTTAGAGTTACTATACTCTTCTTCCCTGAGTCACTTCTTTTTGCATCTGTTGTTTCTGATGCTGCTAAAATCGCTGTACTTCTGTATCTTCTGCTGTATCTCATCGTGACATCCTTGTGTTTCCAGCTCCTCTTTATCCTGACATTCTAAACCATTCTCAACATCCTCCTCCTTTTCTCTTTTATCCTACGTCCTAGGTACCCTCTCTCCTCTCACTCCAATCTTGGACAACTCCTCAAATGGACAGGGAAAATCAGTTCATCTCTGTGGAACTCTGGTAACTGCCGGGAACCAGAGCAAAGCACTGAGATTTTTTTCAGGTCGCTTCCCGGGTACCATCACAAGAGGTCTTGCACATGAGAGCATTTACCACTTCTCTTGTATCTGTAATGGTATTTCAAGGTCTACTGTAAGGTAACCTGGGAATTGATGACACTTATGATAGGAAAAAAAGCATCTTGCTTGTTTGGGTTCGTTCTACTCTCTGTAGATCTTTAGCTTTTTTTAAAAAAATTAACACAGTGCAGCCTGCTGCGTGCTGAATCAAATTCAGCGTATCTGACCACCTTTGTGCCTCCATTTTTGGGTTGCTTCTGCAAATATAGATGACATCACTTCAAATGGAAACAGTAACAGAGCTCCAGCAACAATGGTGTTAAGGCTTGCCTTGTTGGTATTCTATTCCTTTTCTCAAAGGTTTTCCCAATTTTACGTTCAAACAAAGCTCGAGATAAAAGTAAATGCTCTAATCCAGCAACAGACCAGCTTTGTGCAGAAATAAAATTCTTAAATAAAACCTTCCTTCAGGAAAATAAATCAAAATCTCTTTTGAATAGAAACTGATACATACATAGTGGTCCTAAGACCGTGTAGAAAATTCTACCGTATAATCCTTTGGAGGAGTATAAAACCTCTCAGTCAGGAACAAAAGAGATTAACTTAAATAGAAGATTTTTTGTATAGTGTAAGATATGTCAGTTGTATTATGGATTTGTCCTTTCCAGAGAATAAACAGATTGTGGTCCATGATGCAATGATGTTAAATGGCTCAAGTATTATACCCAAATACGAGGCAGATTGTTATCAAGTCACTTGTAATGTGAGAAACTGGATAGACAGAGCAAAGTAGGCTGGAGATCAGCAAATGAATCTGACTGGTTATGTTTGCTTTTGGGACCGCAAGTCTTGCAGAAGTGAGATCCACAATCAGACTGAGTGGAAGAAGGAGGAAAATACTGCTGGAACTTTTCAGCACGTGAAAAATACAAACCTCTGAAGTCCCCAAGAGGGAGAATTAATATGAGGAATTTGCCTCAGGTGCCAGTTCAAGGCAGATGTCTGTCCTTTCTCACGCTGCGCAACTGATTTGACGACAACAAAGAGATTTCTAATAAATTCTTGCTGAGGCCAGGCCAATGTGCTCTTTAATCGCTTGGGGCAACTGAAGCAACTGTTACAAGATACAGCTTAGGTTCCTAATTCAGGATCTTTTTCGACTTCACGCATTTACAATGAATATTCACAACTTGTAATCCAAAGGGGAGGAGGGAGGGAACCACAAAAATCTGGAGCAGTCAACAACTGAAAGCCAGTTACAGAATGTCTTACCTTTAGGACCTTTACGACCAATCTCACCAGGGGGACCTTTAAGGCCAGGCAGGCCACGGGGACCGAGCTGTCCTGGGAAGCCGTTTTCGCCAGCAGACCCTGGAGCACCTGGTGGCCCCGGTCGGCCAGGAAGACCTGGAGCACCAAATTCTGGCCTCTTAAGACTGGCTGCCAGCTGAGCTAGTTGTTCTGCAAGGAAGAGGAGGACAGAATGAAGCAGAAGTGGACCTGAATGAAGATTCCCACATTCAGTGAAGAAGAATGTCAATTTTCTGCTTGCAGAAACAGATAGATTACAGTGCAGCACTTTCCTTATGTACAGTGCCATTTACAAAATTTTTTTATGTGCTAGGTATTATCTTGGTACTATCAGCAGCAAACTACATAGGCACACTGTGAAGCTCGTCACTTGGAAGCCTACATCTTACAAATTTTATGTTTACAGGCTGAAATGACTCAAATATATATAGTTTATTTAGAAATGTCCTTACAGTTTTCTGTATCATTTACATTTCAACCACCTACTTACTCATGCAATTACTGTCTCTTAAAAGGAAAACAGGAGGTTCAACCTAAACATCAGGAAATAGTCTTTACTGTGAGGCTGACAGAGCACTGGAACAGGCTGCCCAGAGAGGTTGTGGAGTCTCTTTTTCTGGAGACAATCAAAACCCACCTGGATGTGTTCCTCTGTGACCTGCTCTGAGAGGGAATGTGGACAAGTTGATCTTTCGAGGTCCTTTCCAACCCCTAACATTCTGTGAGTCTCTTCATTCCTACTTGTTAATCCTGTCAAACCAGGAACTATTTATTTCTAGAAATCTTATTTCTAGAAAGTTTAAAACCAAACCAACCCAGTGGGGCAGTAGCAAGAACAGGGATGGTTACTGAGGATTTTTAGATTAAATCATGAGCAGCAGTTTCATTCTAGTAAACTCTTAACATTAAAAAGGCATACTATCCCAAAGGGAACCTCCAGTAGCAGGTACCAAAAAAAGTCTCCTCTGTGCTTACAGGGTAGCATATATATTTCAAACACAGTGAACTCCATACACTCAACTGTATTAGAAAAGCTCCAAATTTCTGCGTGTGCCTTTACTGAAAGGGTGGTCAGGCATTGGAACAGGCTGCCCAGGGAGATGGTTGAGTCTCCATCCCTGGAGGAGTTTAAGAGACAGGCAGATGTTGTGCTGAGCGACATGGTTTAGTGGTGTTGATAGGGCTAGGACACAGGTTGGACTCAATGATCTTGAAGGTCTCTGGCAACCGAAACTGTTCTAGGATTCTTTGATTCGAAGAAGAACTAAGCAAATGTAATCAGGATTTGGAACATCTGCCTATTGCTTTCATTTTGCGGTATGTCATCTCCAGAAAGCCTCTCTCTGCCCTCCTCTTCTTCTTTTTTTAACCTATTTTGCACATAGCTTGTCTGCTGTACTCTACTAGCATATGAGTACAAATGGCAAAACAAGCTTTCAGTGAAGCTGTGTACTATATATATGCAGAAACAGCAAGTGTTTTGACACAAAATATATGTATTTCAAAAAAACTCTCCAGTCTATGGCCTGGTTAATACAGTAACAGTGTGGAAGCAACAAGAGTTCAATGAGGCCACAAAGTGTATATAAATAAGGGTCATCTTTCTCATATTTTCTCACACTGTGCCCAAGTGCACATGGGAAGATTTTTCCACCAGGTACCCTGCCGAGGCCACACTATTTGTGGGAAAGTCTTGGTTGCCTTCATAGCAGTAGATTATCCTGATTTAAATACACAAGAAACATCAAATACATTTTTAGCATGTTTACCTTGCATGACTCTCATGCAGACCTGCTTAATGTGCTGATCCGTTGGTTCTTTTCCCTAGGATTAAAAAAAAAATAGTTAAAAAAAACCCAGTGGATATCACAGTACATTTTGTAAGTGTACCTGATAAAATGCTGTCAGTTGCCATGGTTTAATCCCAGCCAGCAGCTAAGCCCCACTTGAGCTGCTCATTCCCTCACCACCCACCAGGATGAGGGAGAGAATTGGAAAATGAAAATGAAAATGAAAATGAAAATGAAAATGAAAATGGAAATGGAAAATGAAAATGGAAAACGAAAACGAAAACGATTGCTCACCACCAGCTGACTGACGCCCAGCCAGTCCCCAAGCAGAGGGCCCCCCACCAACCTCCTCGCTCATTTTATTGCTGAGCACGACTCATGTGGTACAGAATATCCCTCTGGTCAGTTGTCCCAGCTGGGTCCCCTCCCAACTTTTTTACCCCTCCAACCTACTCACTGGCAGGGTGGTGTGAGGAGCAGAAAAGGCCTTGATGCTGTGTAAACACTGCTCAGCAATAACTAAAATGTCAACATTTTGTTGTCTTCAGCACAGCCCCCTACAAGCTCCTAGGAAGAAATTTAACTCTTTCCCAGCCCAAATGGATACATCGGTCAAGAAAAGCTGTTCCAGTCTGCAAGTGCAACTATTCCGGCTGACGTCAATTTGACTGCACACCCGGGTGAGATATGCTCACGTGGTAAACGTGGTTTTGTGTGCACTGCAGGAGAGGAAATAAGACAATGGAACTGAACCAAAAGCTGAGGACCTGAGGACCCAACTGCACACAACCCGAAGATTTCTCAGGTGTGCACATGCATGTGTTGCAAGGTATGCTGTATTTCGAATGCTACTGTGGGGTTTGCATACATACACATCTCCTGATGCAAAAAAAGAAAAGTAAATAAAAGGAGTGGTGTGAGTGATGGCAAAGAGTTTAAAAGGTACCAGTTACATGAAATTAGCACTTACAGCTGGGCCTTGGCTGCCCGGCAGACCTGGGGCACCCTGTTCCCCCTGCAAACCTCGCGGTCCAGGTGAGCCTCGTGGCCCTTCCATGCCAGGCAGTCCTCGACTTCCCTCAGGCCCACGGGAACCAGGTTCTCCAGGATTACCCACCTGACAAGGAAAGAGAGGGATTTCAATGGCTGCTGCCCTACTGTTACACTCATTTTGACATTTCTGACAGGAGCTATTTGCAAATGCAAACATAGAGTTGTTGAACAGCTTCTTCTCAAATAAGCAACTGAAGTCAGTGGTTGTGTCATTTATAAACTTCAGAAGAAATCTGTATACTTCACTTAAAGAGGATAAGTGGAAAAATAAGGTACTCTGTCAAGAGAGGCAAATCAGCATCCAGGGGGACATGCACAGGACGTTGTTCTTCTGTCAAGAAAAAGATCTCGTCTTCCAGACTTGATTTCTACTTCTGCCCTCATGCATGTCACGAAAAACTTTTCCAGACACTAAGTGTTCCTTAAGTTCCAAAAATTCCAGCTCCCTGCTTGCCCCAAATGCCTTTCATGCCTTTTCACAAAGAGTATAACAGCATCAGCCCATATCATCTAGCCCCTTGCTCCTTGAGAACACACATTTTTGCTTTGTTTCCATCTGTCAGTGCCAGAGCTCCCTGCACACAGGTTCTAATGCCAACACTCAAGTTTCCCGGAACAGGGCAAGGAACGTCTTCACAAAAACTATGTCCACAAACTGCCTGAGTGGCTGTGATGCCAGCTTGTTGCATCAGGGAAAGCAGTAGAAAGACTTAATTTACTGGTATAAGCATCCTGAACCCTGGGGAATGAACGGATTGACACGGCTACATCAGTAGTCCCCTTAGATGCACTTATTTAATAAAGTTATAGCTTCTGCTGCAGTACATTTTCTAGAAGTGCTAAAATATCACGCGGAGTGAGACCTATGCCAATATGCCCCTCTGAGTTACTTACATGTTATTTTATGATTATTAATCAATACTAGTACTAACAAAACAAAAGAACACCCCAAAACCAAAGAACCCCCAAAGACACAACAAAACCCCAAATAAATCCTACATAACTACAGCTTCCCAAATCTACTGGCGAAAAAAAAAAAGAACAATCTGTTTGAAAGAGATGCTCAAGAAAAATTATTTAACTGCGGTATCAGCTAAACCCGCAAGATGGAGCCATTTAAGTTCCATCCACGCTGCATCTCAGTCAACTAAACTGCTGAGAAGAGCCAGAGAACGTGCTTCAAAAAGACAGCAAAATTCCCTTTGTGGACTATACAGCTAGGAAGTCACCATTCCCTTCAGCCTGGTGAAATCCATTGCGCTCCCTGATGGTTTACTCACATGTACTCACTAGGACATCAAGCACTCTAGGGTCTCATAAAGAGTAGAGGATTTTAAAAATCTAGGGGGATAAAGCTATAGATTTCTCCTCAACTCTTATATCTGCCTCATATCCTTCTTGTAAGACCTTGATCAGTTGTAAACACTCCCTTAGCTTGCATTTGCTTAGCCCTGAAGTCACACAGGCCACTGCGAACACATGCAGAATATTTTTTTTGTTACGGTCACCCTGAGTTCCCTGTAGGCAGAACTTCTGATACGTCAGTGTCACAGGCCAAACTATCAGCTGCTGTAATAACCCCACTCTTCAGTGACCCTGAAATGAAAGAATGCGTGCAGCTTTCAAATTCTTTTCCTTACATGACGTACAAGCTTCTGCTCACCTTCAAAATCAAAGCTATAATTTGGTTGTTCCTAAAATTAAAAATAAAAATAAAAAATACTTCTGCTTTCACAGATATCAAGGTCCTACTGCCAGCTTTTTCACAGTGTAGAGATCAGAGGCTGCATACAGCCACTGCACTGAGCCTCCTTTCTATACAACACCTTCTGTACAAAGGGTGCATTCATCCCCTTAAAAAAAATAAAATAAAAAAATAGTTGGCCAGAAAACTGCTGCTGAATGATGCTTCTTTTCTATGGCACTTAGAATTCAGGATATGAATTTTTTTCCAAAGCTAATTCATTTTCATATTAACAGTGTTCAAAATTTAAACAGAATAAATGCTCTTAGAACTCATTCAATTTAACTGTAACGGAAAGTTCAGCTCATTATTTTCCTAAATCACAAAACCATCTATCTGATCTAGTAGATCTCTATATTTCTCTAACAGTGTTATTCATTCTACTTACAGCTCCCTTTGCTCCTGGTAATCCCATATCGCCCTAGGCAAAAAAAAGACAAATTGTATTAGAAGAAAGTATCCATCATCACAGACATTATAAAGGCAGTAAACTTGACATGATTTGATTCATTATAAAAAACAAAAAAAGTTCACACATTTAGTTGATTTACGCAAAAATGCATCTGAAATGAATTACAATTCATCTGGAAATAAAACCTAAATTTTAGATTTATTTTTTTTTAATCTCTTCCTCAGATATTTCTGTAAGGTGCAAATAAGAACGCATGTTTACTCTAAGTGGGTTTGTATTGCTTACCTTAGAGTCAGACACGTGGCTCTAACCTCTCAAACCACAGTTATAGCACAGGAATTGTTTGGAAATCTTCAGAGGAAGCATTATTTAATCGGGATTTTCTAGTCTGACAGAATTGTGGATATTTTACAACGTTGTGTTAGCCCTGACAAAACTGCAATCGAAACCAGGCAAGCATCTGCCCAATGCGCTGTGAAGAAGTCACATTCCTAGAATCCTGTTCCCAACAACCTGGCTTGAATAACCCTGAGATCCCTCTATCACTTGACTGAGAAGAGCTGTCCCACTATTTGAAGTTTTTAGTTTTCTCTCTGAATTGGAGGGGTAAAAAAAGTTTCAAAACTTTGTAATCACCTGTGAAATAGATTAATTATTCTTCTTCAGTGCTTTCACACTACTCTTGGGAGAGGTTTCTGAAAATTGTATTCTGCCAGTTTCTAAATGTCATTGGTGAAACAATTGATTTCTATAGGTCAGAAAGGCCACTTTGTCTGTTAATGAATATGCCATAATTAACATAGAAATAGCAACTGTTATTGGTTTTAAAACAAATTAACTGGCAACGCAGTTAAACAATCCATAGTATTGCTTCCTGGGAATCTGTACAGCCATAGTAAAGCTGAATTACTGCACATCCAGATTACTAGAGCTCTTAATTAACTTTAAAAACCTTTCAGAATTGTCGAGTTTAGTAAAAATGTTTTAATTTCCAGCACACAATCTGGCTACCATTTTTTAAATAAGGATCAGTTTACATCCTTTCGAAAGATCAAGTCCTGGCTTTCCTGGATGGGGCCCCATAGGAGCCACTGGACTAGTGCACTTCCTTTTCTGTGGGAGAGCAAATTCTCTTTACTCAAGGGCAGATGACCCAGGCATTACCCACGTGAATTCACACATTCCACCCCTGCAGACCATTTTCCCTCACCCTCACAGTCTGTTGCCACACCTTATCTCCAAAGATAAAGACAATACAAAATCTTTTCATAGGATCATAGAATTGTTTCGGTTGGAAGAAATCTTCAAGATCATCAAGCCCAACCTTTGTCTTAGTCCTATGAACACTGCTAAACCATGTCCCTCAGCACAATGTCCACCCGTCTCTTAAATATCTCCAGAGATGGCAACTCAACCACCTCCCTGGGCAGCCTGTTCCAATACCTGACAACCCTTTCAGTAAAGAAATTCTTCCTAATATCCAACCTGAACCTGCTCTGGTGCAACTTAAGGCCATTTCCCCTTGTCCTATCCATCGAATCTGAGTTATTAAGGGTATTTACTATCTGCATTCCCTTCTCACCTGTATTAAACTACCTCCTCATTGCCTCAAACACCAAAAATTTGTCTGTGTGCATGTGTGTGTATGCATACATATACATATTTTTATATAAACACTTGGTTTATATCTACATATGTATGTATGTATCTATATACACACACCCCTCAAGGCAGCCTGTGCCGTATTACACACCTAACAGAAGATGAGTATTTCAGAGAGGTTTCAAACCAGCAGGAA
>NW_009697320.1:30965-37006 GCF_000703405.1 Apaloderma vittatum | reverse complement strand
TGTGCCCACACCAAAAGAACTGCTGTGCTCTGCAGTGCCCAGTTAGCATAAAACTGAAATGGGACTTTCAATGATCAAACCATATGCTTGAAGCATTCTGATAATACTTTAAAGTTTTAATGTACAACAACAAAATATTAGATCAAGAGAAAACGACGTCTTACTAAGTCACCCTTTTCTCCTCCATCTCCTTCTGCTCCAGGGACACCCTGTATCAAAAAAAAAGACATGTTGTCAAGTCTTCAGATTTAGTCAACATAATGTACTGCAATGTTTTGTAGGGTCACTTGAAAGTACCATGATCTGTAACATAACCTACCTGTTCACCCTTAGGTCCTGGTTCACCCACTGAACCCTAAAAGGTTGAAGATTTAAAAGAGAAAACATTTGAGAATTTGAAACCGTAGGATCAGAAGCATTATCTTCAATTCTCCCTACCATCTAACAGCAACGGAAAAGCCATTTGAAGCTGCAAATTTTTAAGAATGACAATGAAAGCAGTTAAATCTTGCTATATAATTAAGGTGACAGACTGAAGGCAAGTGATAGCATGGAACATATAATCCACTGCTGCACTGGATGACACATATTCTGACTGTCAAACAGCAGATCATCCCTTTACATGGCAGATGTTCTTGAAGGAGCTACAACTCTGCTCTGCAAATTGGTTAGATGTTATAAGGAAAAAAAAAATCCAGAGGGTGTATCACTCTTTCCAGCCCTATTAAGTATTCTGTATTGCTGTAGGCCATACCAGCCCTGCTAACAGGGGCGGGGATAAGCACACTGAGACATCCACAAGTTCAGCCACAATCTTCCCTTGCTTGCTGTTTAATTCCCAATGTTTTTTTAGCAGAACTGTCTCTAGAATTTTGATCGTTATAGTCAAAGCTGAATGGCTTGCATCTTCAAGTTGATATTGCTTTTTAAAAAGAAAAAAAAAAAACCACAACATCATTGTGTTTCATCTTAGACTCCTGGAACAAAACACACCTGCATGGACAGGCAGGAAACGAAGAGGAATAAATTAGTGACCTGATTAATTTCAAATACATGTAATTTGTTCCTACAGTAAAAGTATTGAATTTGTAGAACAGTGTGTTATTTAAGAAAATCTTAGTATTTCTGTTCTATAAGAAAACCGAGCATGACATCCCTAAATGTTCTTTGTAGTCTGTGCACATTCAAACCTATACAGTCCAAAAGAACTATAACTATGTACAAAAAAATGTTTTCTAAAGCAGATGGCAATACAGCATTTTGTCTCCCGTTTCAGAGATCCACTTAATTCACATAAAATATAGGCACACAAACCAGTGTAGCATCTACAATTCAATGAATTCAGGTTTGTTTTCATGTTCCTGAGGACGAAGAGCCAATACTAAATTATCTACAAAGCTAAACAGTGGAAATCACAGACCTATTTAATATTCTGACTTTGTCGAACAACACTGAAACTATTTTGTCTGAAATGTTCTCAAAATCATGCCTTATCAGGGTTTTCCAATTGCCTCCACAAAAAAAAAAACACCATTGATTTCCAATCTAACATCATTTTGGGGGTTCTTTTTCTCCACTTACTCTTCTTTAGAGCAACAAAACTGCCAGCAGATAAGGTTGAGACACTTGAAGCTTCTGCTTTTGTGAAACTTGGCCTGTAATATTTGTACTAGCAAATACAAAAATCACAGCCAAAACTATCTGAATCTATTCTACACTGACTTCCAAAATTTCAATAGACAACAGGATAAGATGTCAAAATATGAAAATATCCACTGGTTTTTTTTTACATACTCCTTCTCTATTTGTAAAAAACCCTATCACACCATGTCCAGGAAGTGTTTGTGAAACTGCCAGTCAGCATTAACCAAAACTGTACCAGAGGCTACACCAAGTGTTTAACAGGATAGAGGATGGTGTTCCAGTGCCAAGGTCTGTGTTTTCGTCTGGTGCTGTTAAATTTACTAAAATAGACAGAACCAGAATGTCTGAAAACAATTCAAAATAAGTAAGTGGTGAACGCTGGGGTTTGGCCGTTACCCTTAAGATATCTGCACAAGTGCTCTGTAAGATTCACTAAGGCATGATCCACTGTTGAAATCACTTTGTATTGCCACCTCTGCTAAAATATGTCAGGTGTGTGACCTAACCAGTGGAGGTCTGGTTCAGGCTCTGAAGGGAGGTCAAGGCCTAGGCCATAACCAGGCCAAGAATTTCTCTACTTTGAACCTGTTCTCTGACAACCCAGGGGGGAACAGGTTGTCACAGTGAACACTTACCCATACAGGCTGGGAAACTGGAACGCCAGCTGCGTGGCTGCCATGTGAATAGCAGGTAGTTCTTCCAAGACTCACTTGTTAAGCAACAAAGCAAATTGTGGGTACAGGGATTTGTGTGCCTTTTTCGCTGCACATAATTTGACCACGAGCCAATCACTTTATTCCATAAATATGACAGCCTAGTGAGCCTTCTTTGAGCCCTCCCCGCTAAGCAGCTGGCTGCATGGTGGTGATCTCCCCTTGACCGGGAGACAAGGCTGACATCCATTACCAACCAATGTTTGGTAAGTGACAGACAAGATGCATAGCCTTGAGTTAGAGTGCACCAATATCTTGTATTCATAACTTCAGTTTTGTGTTGGTAGCTCTGAATCCTTATTATATGCCCTGCAGTAAGTAACGGAGTGAACCCTGTCATCAAATTACGGTAAGCCTCACTTTTACAACATCGTAATTCAATAAAACCAGGTCACTTCAGTTTGGAACTTCGTGATAGCAGTGGTTGACCCAAAGACTAGGGCTAACAGACTACAGAGATAGCTATTCCCAAACCTTGACAACATTTGGCTCTGTATATGACAGATGCAAGTTGAACAGAGTAGCGCAATGGCAGGGTGGCACAATGCTCACTGGGCTTGTGACTTGGAATAGCCACTGCAGATCAGATCAGGGCTACTGGCAAAGGTGCAGGCTTGTTAAGGCTGCACTAGAAAATTCACTCCTGCCTCTCTGCCACTGAAGGAGACAAAAAATGAATCAAGGATACAAGTGGACAGTTGTCTCCAAACAGGAAAGCTAAAAAGCAACCATGGAATGATATAACTGCTAGCATAGCTTCTTGGGCTTTATTTGCAAAGCGTGTTAAACCGACCCTAGGATTTAAAAATAGCTCCAGGCGTAAGATGCTGTCATCTGCCACTTAGACAAACAGAAACCTCCAGCTGTATCCTGAAGTTCACTGGGTCTGGTTACAGCATTTACATTCTGCTCTTATTCTGGAGGTCCAGGCCCTTTATGCCAGTAAATGAGGAAAATCAGGCATCTTTGGAGGGGGACTGTCAGCACTGTAATGATTTATTTTCCTTCCAGAATTGCTGTCAATCATCCTCTGGACAACTCTAAGGTATGAATCATCACCAAACTAATAAAAAGAGACTGTTTATGTCAATACTTACATTTGACTAGAAACATATGTTCCTGATATCAGCATTAAAAAAAAAACAACCCCCAACACGTGAAAAAATACCTGAAGAACAACAACAAAGACTTAGAAACCACCCTACAATGTATACTGGGAGCATCCCAGGGGCAGGATTCCTCTGTTCAGCTGAAGATAGCAGTGATACCTATGTTTGACTAACAGTTCTCTACTTCCTTGATTCTCAGTGGAATGTAAAAGGCACTTCACTGAGTGCACTACAGAAGTAGCTACCTCAAGTAAGAAGGAAAAAACACAGTGTAAAACTGATTATTTCTGTAACAAAGATATCCGAAGTTTGGTGAGTGAATTCCATCCTCAGTAGCCTCCCATAGGCAAGAGAAGATAAGCAACATTTTTTTTGTTTTATATACTGTCTTCACTGACATTTATTCAGCAAAGAATAAGAATCTTCTGCAGGCATGTGAGATCTCCAGGGCCCACCTCTTCCCTCCTAACAAAATACTAGAAGAGATACTTATATCCTGCAATTGTCCATGTATGCATAAGCGTCTCAATAGCTGTATCAGCCTATGCATTTCCATAGTAGGTCCTAAGAAATATGGAATAGGCATTGTATCTACTGTAGACTAGGCTTGAAGTTCCAAAGCTCTTTAGTGACCAGAGACCCTGACTTAAAATTTCAGATCTGGCTGAGTCAACGATTTGCAATATGATTTTGGGTTTTAAATGATTCAAGTTCCAAAAAAAAAATGAAATATTTAAGGCAGGAATCTTATTTCAGTCCCTTAAGTAACACTGTCAAGATTTTTCCTGGATATTTTATGAGCTACAAGTAGTTAATGGCTACCTGGAGAACTGCTTTCATGTAGCTAACAGATCTACATATAAACCAAGAAATCAGACATTAATTCACGCAAAGACTGAAAACAATGCTCAAATTATTGTATCTGCAGTGTGTATGTATGAATGCATTTCTTACCCGGTCACCCTTACCACCAGGTAGGCCTGGAGGACCTGGCAGTCCAGGAAGTCCAATATCACCCTGGGGACCCTGTGAAAATAAATCAGAGATGTAAACTTACCCAAGCTGGTTTAGAATGAACAACTAAGGGTCATACCCTGACAAGCAGACAGGGCAGAATCTTATTCCCAGAACAGTTGTAACTTGATGAAGGAGAATTACCTGATGGAAATAAAGCTGATCCAAAATACAGATTTTAAATAGTGTCCTATTATGATTTTTATTCAGATAAACACAACAGAAATGGCTTACAGGGCTCTGCAACCTCCAAGTCCCTGGACTACAGTCTGGTTCTCTTAAAAATGCTTCCTAAGATTTTGCACTCTGATTTGCACATTCCTCTGTAACAGCAGGCTCTTTCAGCCAGAAGCTCCCCAGCTATGCTGCTGACTGTTGCTGTGTAAATACTGCTGGAGCCTTGGTAAAAGGTGGCATTCATAACCTGCTCCATTCATTAGCTTCACGTAACTGTTAGCAGAAAGCCAGTCTTTCACTGCTCCTGTTCCCCAAGTACACGGAGCCCACACAGGAGTGTGCAACCCAACTTCTCACGCTAAAACATCCTTTTTTTTTAAAGAAAAAGTCCCACATAACTCCATATACTTTAAAACAGCATTTTCTAATATTAGCACAGTCACATGAGGACAGAAAAAGAAGCTCAATAATCACTCATTTCAACATCTTCCATTCCATGAATGCATAAATGGATAAGCGTTGTTCCAAATGATACCACAGCTCCTTGAAAGCAAACATGAGCACTGAATATGGAAATAAACTGCTTACCCATTTCCCTGGTAAACCTGGAGGGCCCGCAGGACCTGGCTCCCCTCTGCTACCCTTATGGGAAATAGAAGGACATGGTTACTTCCTGAATTTTTTCCTGTGAACAGGAAATAAATTATGATTTTTTTTTTAATTTTTAGTGAATTACACTACTTAGCAGTTGGCTTTAATTAAGACGGCTGTTTATTAGTGTAAAATATATCACGTGCGTTAAAAACCATGAAACTTCCTGAGAAACATAAACATTTTTAGTTAACAATGGCATCCAATACTTAGTTGGCATTAAATGCTTCAACTAATTCATTCTGCTGAGTGATTATGCACAATCAAGTCCACTTCATGGGATCGCACCTGAGCGTTACCTGTCATGAACACATTTACTTCACTGAGACAACTCTGATGCGCTTTGCATAGCTTTCAGCTTTTGCTTGGTTTCATCAACTGAACTCCCACATGACCACACACTTAGAAACCCGTGATTCCACATGAAGAATGGACAAATGTGAAAGGTGCAGAAGTCACGCTTAACAAACTCATTCAGGTTAAAAAAAAAAAAAAAATCTAGATGTTATAGGGAAGGGCAACCTTCAAAAATCTCCATTCATAATAGTACTAAGTATAGAGGACTTGGGGGTGCTAGTGGAGAGAAAGTCAATCGTATCCTGGGCTGCATCAAGATAAACATGGCCAGCAGGTCAAGGGAGGTGATTCTGTCCCTCTGCTCTGCTGAGACCCCATCTGCAGTGCTGTGTTCAGTTCTGGGGCCCCCAGCATAAGAAGGACATGGACCCGATGG
>NW_009697320.1:0-30934 GCF_000703405.1 Apaloderma vittatum | reverse complement strand
GGCCACAAAAATGGTCAAGGGGCTGGAGGACCTCTCCTACGAGGACAGGCTGAGAGAGCTGGCATTGTTCAGCCTGGAGAAGAGAAGGCTCTGGGGAGACCTTATAGCGGCCTGCCAGTGCCTGAAGGGGGCCTGCAGGAAAGAAAGGGAAGGATTCTATATCAGGGAGTGTAGTGATGGGACAAGGGGTAATGGTTTCAAACTGTAAGAGGGTAGATTTAGATTAGATATTAGGAAGAAATTCTTTCCTGTGCAAGTGGTGAGGCACTGGAACAGGTTGCCCAGAGAGGCTGTGGGAGCCTCCTCCCCAGAAGTGTTCAAGGCCAGGCTGGATGGGGCTTTGAGCAACCTGGTCTGGTGGGAGGTGTCCCTGCCAAGGCACGGGAGTTGGAACTAGGGGATCATTAAGGTCCCTTCCAACCCAAACCATTCTATGACTCTATTCTAAACATGCTTTTTATTGGATTTTTACTTTATACCTTCACTTCAGATACATTTATCCATTCTGATACAAATGCAGCTATTTGAATATATACAATTTTTGAACTAAAGTACTTTTCTTAAAAAGGTTTTATCTCTTACGACTGAACTTTTCAGAACAGATCAATGAATTTTACACATTTAGTCTCACCTGTACAGACACATACCTGTACAGATAAACTTAAGAGTATCCCAACATGTGTAAGCCTCACTTGAGACATTTCCTTACTTCCATTGTGTGAATACATAAGGGGTACTTGATATAAAAGCATGATATAGCAGTTAAGATTATAGAATATCAAGAATTGAGGTTATTAGACATGTGAATAGAAAACTTAGAAAAACTTAGACTAAAAGCAGATCTAAGTGTTCTAGTGCTGTATACAATGGGTATATTTAAATACAGATATTTTCTTCACAGTAAGAACAATCTTGTGAAATATTGTGACATATTGAACAATAAAAAGAGATGGCAAACATTGCCTTTTACACCAGGCCATAAATGAAATGACCACTTCTCACACAAGCTTAGAAAAACTAACTCTACAATCCAAGAAATAATTAGGCATCCTGGAGAGATCAGAGAACCAAATATAAACAGACTTTTCCATTAATTTCCTTCAGAATATCCTACAGTGTTGAAATCACTACACTTTTAAAGGACTTTGCACAATTTCTAGAAGCTTTTGTGTTAAAAAACCCTTAAAAATAAAAACGCCCCCCAAATCGTCTTCTTTTTACAATGCTGAAAATGCATTAACCTTTTTGAAAATCTGTTATTTAATTACAGAAATTCTGGTACTACACCTCTGACCTGGAATACTACTACATTTCTGAATCAATAAAGAGGATTAAAATTATGGTATTTGAAATTTGTCCCCTCATATATGTTGTAACATTCATGTCTGATTGCTATACATTTATATAACAAAAGCAATGTTACCTTCCACAGAACTAAAATCGTATGATAAACCTCGAGTGCATCAAAAATTCCATCAGTCATACAGAATGCAAGAAAAATCTTCCACTTTATTTTAAATTTAAAAAAAAATCTCCTGTCAAATATATACTGTGAGCACTTTTTCAAACACCAATGCTTTTCCAAGGTGGTAAAGAAGAAGGTTAGGATACGGAAAACTGGAGTACAAAAGGATTTCCTACAAATATTGACGTTATGTCTGTAAAGACAGATTACTTCAAACTAAAAGCCACCACTGCAACATGTGCCCAAGTTGTGTTTAGCAAGTAAGAGGGGACCTGTGCCCTAAAGAACAATCAGGAATCCCAGTGGCTCACAGCATAACTCAAAAGACGGTAAAGCTTCCTCTGAGCTGCATCTGACTGAAGTGGCCCTGGGATGGGATTTATACTGAGCTAGTTACTCTTAGTTCCCTTCATAGCAGATGAAGGAAAAAAGCCATCTTGGAATGCCCTTGTGTAAACATTTGAAATGCATCACAAGTCATCTCCCAGAATGTTCCATATTTTGAGCCTATGAGAGGGTTTCTGTAATAACTGGCTCAGTGGTTGACATCTGTACTTGGTCAGACAAAACCCTCCTCTGTGCTTTAAGTTACTCACAGGCAATAATCAGAAGAGAAGGCAGTTTGGCCATGTCCTCAGCCCGCCTTTCTTACATGGTGGTCCTATACATAACACAGTCCATAGCTGCAGGCCACTCACAAACCAATGGGCATGTTGCACTGGTTTGTTTGTTTGTTTAAACAAAGACCAGAATCTCTGTGTTTTATGGATTTTTGACACATTTCAAAATCCCTACTTTTCCTAAAGGTGTAACATTTGAAGAGGGAAAACAGCAGCGCTGGTGAGCTGGGACAGACTGGATTGCAAGCCTGTCACAGCACATGGCCCCTGAAGTATTCCAAAGTCTGGCCACCATCTAGAGGTTGTTTCAGTCAATGTTTCAGTCAGACCAAAAGCGTGGTCCAGGGCTGCTCCTGTATTTTGGCAGTATGGAAGTTTTTAAGGCCAGGCTGGATGGGGCTCTGGGCAACATGGTCTAGTGGGGGATGTCCCTGCCCATGACAATTCTATGGTTCTATCTCTGTTACGTTTGTTGTCACTCAGTGTGTGAGTACTGTTGAGGATGGGGTCAATCTCCCAAAGGGATGGCAAGGCCATACAGCCCATATACAACAGAAATTCAACAAAACCAGGGCACAGTCCTCCCTCAGCTGACATGCTAGGCTGTGGTTACAATGAAAATCTACCTTCCTTTTGATACAAGGCAAGACTGCTGGACAACTTGATATGTTTAAATAAAGGCTTCATGTCTCTCTCACAGTTCTGACAGATCTATATCTAGCCTTTGAATGTGAGGGGACATTACAGGATTTACTGGAGACCTTCCTTTAGGTTGTCTGGGATGGTTTCCATCCTCACTGAAATGTTGAAGATTTGATTCTTTTGTAGAACTCCCACAAGCAGTGACAGAATACATTCTCATGCTAAAACAGTTTCTTCCACTGGTTTATTGATTTCCTGTTGATCAGCTGAGTGGAACAATAATAAGAATGAGAATATGCTCCAGATAATTTGCATCTCAGTTGCCCAGATAACTGAAATACTAATTAGGATCTCTTGACAGGTGATTCACACTGTATACTTTAACAAAACCTCGCTTCCACTTAAGAATTTTGTTTTCATAATGTATGTCATATCAATTTCAGCATATTCAATAGCAGTGCCACAGAGAATTAAATCTGTGCGGAATAAAAAAGAATAAACAAAGAACATTTTGGGATGAACTTCTTAGTACTCCAAAGTCTTTTGCAAAATGTAACCCATTTATCAATTATATATTTGTGAGACTTATATTTTTTCATCCAAAATCTCAGAGGAATTATTCATTTAAATTCAAGGATTTACCCACGGAAGCACTGACAGGGGCTCTTTCTTTGACCTTCAGTACAGTACTAAAAAGCATCTAAAAAGATAAACTATTATATGGTAGAAGAGCAAATACAGAGCAAATTTTCTCTGAGGTTTTAAATGTACCTTTCCATCTTTGTCAGAGTAATAATTAAACTGTAGTGCTCAGGATAATGCTAAAGCAATAGATGTAGCAGCAAATGTGTCCTCCTATTAACTTCGTCATGCTTTGGGCACAAGCAGCAGCCCAGCAGCTGCCATTCTCTTCAAAGGTGATACTGTGGCCAAGTGCAAAGGACAGAGACCTTTCATACTGGGTGCATCTACAGTGTTAACTGAGTCTAGGCCAGCTTTAGCACATTAACTCCATAACTAGTCCATTTTTGATCCAGGCTACTGTCTACACTGCTGAGGAGAAGCCAACGTTGGGATATCTGCTGACATCCAAAGGTCAGGCAAACCCAAAAGCCAGAGGAAGCTGTTGTTGGAGGAGTAAAGAGCAAAGTAGCAAACAAGAATCTGACCATGCAGTTTGGAAAGACAGGGGTGGATAGCATGAGAATGAGAGAGGCTTGGAGATTCTAATCAGGTTTGGCTGGAATATGTAGTCTGTGACAGAGGAGAAGGTGCTACCCTGTACAAACCATTCTGGAGAACTGTGCAAAGTCAGAAAATTTAGTTACATTCATCTGGAGGCGTAGGTTTACTGGATAAAAAGCATACCTGGCAGGATGGAAATCCACTTTGTTATTTTGACTCTGCTGTAGACTGTACCCCTTTAGCTATATCTTAAATGCAAACTATCACCCACCACTTGTGGAATACCTCTGAAATTATATACAAAACAAGCCCTCTAATACCTAAATATATCATATAAACTGAGGCAAGGACATTTCATCCTGCCAATACCACTACACCATTACCAACTGTGGAAAACAACCCATTATTTCATCTGGAGTCAAGTAGAAAGAGTATGATAGAAAAGTGAGATTTTAGTTTTAACTGTTAGGGTAACCAAATATATATTTCAGGGTAGGTAAGACAAAAATGTCTCTAAAGACTCAGAAAGTTATTTAGCTGAAACTAATTTAAGATACTGAAAGCAGTATTCTCATCTCACTTTCGGCCGCCTGACATTTTAGTACCAAATCCAGGGTCCTCTCCAGTCTCCCTCTTTACAATGAGCAGAGAGGCACCTCCAGAGTCAGCGCAAACAACCAGGGCCCCTCAAAAATCTCTCAGATGGGGCTGTGACATCAAATTTTAGGCAGGGAGATACTTATCTTCTGTTGCTAATGTCAGGAAAATGTGTATTGCATCCTAAATCCTTAACAACATATATACACTGGCCCGCATATACATCGAGTTTGCTCGATTTGCTAGGCAAGAATTGAATTTTAAGTTAAGCTGTTACTTAAAAGTTCCAAGCTCTCTTTTCACTGCAAAACCACAGGATGGGACACGCGTTCTCCAAATGTTAGCAATTTAAGGGTTAAATAGCTGAAGAAAAACAAGGGACGAAGAAAGCAGGAGCAAGGGTCAGTATTTGCTGCAGAACCGGTATGAAAAACTAAATCTTACTAAATCTCACCAAATATGAAAGAAAATGGTTAAGCAGCTTAAAGAGCATGGCTAAATTCAACTCATTAGGAATGGCATTCTGATGATTAAGAATTGCCTCCTTTGGGCCACCTGCCATGATGACTGGCTTAGGTTTAAAACACAAATGAGTTTGATAATTACTTGGATTGGCTAAAGTAACATGAAGCAAACATAAGGTTAACCGACAAAACAATTAGAGTGGAGTGGAGAATATATTCGATTTAGAAACAAAAGGCAAAACTTCCATGTTGCTCTAGTAATTTTCCTGTTTTACTGAACAGATCAATAGTAAAATAAATAAACAAAAGTAAAACTTTTTTCCCCCCACTCAGGTGCCAACTTAAGTTTCCTAAGGAAAAGCAATGATAGACTAAAACAATACTTTGCAAAGTAATTTTCTTCTAAGAATATTTGTCATCAGTGAAGTAAGTCTTCCAACATGAGTGTGCTTACTTTTAATTAGAGCTGGTTATCTTGTTTTCAACCATTTAATATCTTCCTTCTGAAACTGTAAATGTTTACAGACACATAAACGGCCAAAATTTGAATTTGTTGCTTAGTAACAATACTTTTCCAACTACATGCCAACCGTTGTTTAATACTGAAAATAAACATGGTTTATGGCAGAGGATACTACAGGCCACTTGGCAAACAGTCTAGAAGTATTAATTTGTCCCACAAAGTCATTGATGATTGCTTAATAGCACTTCACTGTGTAACTCCCCCAAAAAAACTACACACTAGTTGAAATTTTTATCTCAGAATGATACGTTTTGCAAGTAGCCAAAGCTGAAAAGTCAGGCAATTTGTTTAACGTAACACAGCTGTATGTTTTTCCCTCCTGAAGCTCCAGCCATTCTGTCCTTCCCCAGTAGTGACGTGAAGAACAGGGGTAAGTGAAATGGGGAAAGTGGAAAGGATTTCTCATGTGGCTCTCAGGGTACATTAAGGGACTGAAGTTCTTTGTGTCCTGCAAAACATCAGTTTTTCTCCCAACTCCAAGGGAGAAGGACTTCTACCTGAGTCTTCTGCACCAAGAGTGAAACAGAACAAAGAGGAAAGAAAAGAACTGAGGTGTTAAAGAGGATAATTCAAAATAGGAAGGAAAAGGACAAGGAAAATTCTCTAACAGTAACCATAAAATTCTCAGGCCTTGAGACTGTTTGGTTATAGAACTTGGGTCAAAAACTCTCAAATGTTAAAGTTGTGAGAAAATTTCAAAAATATGAAAAAAATACAATACTACTCAAAAGCAAAATCCTCTCGGAGCAATTATAAAAGCTTCTGTCAACTTATTTTCAGAATTTTTCTAGTTTTAGAAGCTTCAAAATCATGGCATTTAGAATTATTTAACTGGCAGACTATATTTTTTTTCTGGAAATATATGGGCAGACTCCTAAATATTGAGGCTCATATCTATCTACCACACGTACATACTGCAGAAGGGAAAAAAAAGCGCCCTTTATACTGTCCTAAAAATAAATACAAACTCAATTTAGCTCAAAGCTCATTGAGGTTCAATAATTCAACCCTGTGTCCTTCTTCAACAAAAAACCCTGATCATTCCAGTTTTTGGTGTGGACGTAATGTTTTTTCCAGCGTTCTAATAAAGAAAATTGAACGCCATTCCAGTCATATGCTGCCTGTAGTCTTGAGCAGAAGGAAACTAAACATCGTTATCATTCAAGGCTTGCTATAGCTTTAAAGGAACTATAGATGAGACATAATTGCTGTTTAATGTTCTACATGTAAACTTACTTTATTATCAACAATTTACTTCCTTTCTCCATTTTGTCCTGACCAAAAGTTTTTCCTTTCTATACTTTTGGTGTGGTGTTCACATGTTTTCCAAAATGAGTGCACTTTGTAAAGATGGAGAAAATAAAGGCAAGATATCCAAATATCTTGCTGGTCTCTCAAGTGATAATCAGAAAAATCATAGCATTTAATCTGCATTAAGTATTTCTGTCAGACTACAGGGTTATTAATAATTAACCTTGCATGTCAACTCCTGTTCTATGGACTGCTGATTTTGTAAATTCATGTTCACATTGAAAGGATTAAAAGCATAGTTTAGCAGATTACAGTGCATTATCAGAATGGGCAATTACTTTGGTCTGATTCAATTATAATTCTTATTCCTGTTACAAGCATACAAAATATCAGGTCAAGAAGAAAAGGGCTGAAAACTTTCTCTAGTGCATCCAGGACTTTTAAACACAAACCACAAAGATAAATGTTTGTAAGTTGGGTACGTGGGAGGTTAACGATACCTTCAGCCTACTTACTTCCAGTATTGTTGCCCAGTGAGCTCGGATTTTTATATCATTCATAGGCAGCTGAGGACACAGTGCTCGTACAATGGTTCAGTCCAAAATAAACATGATCTCATGAATTATTGCCTCCAGCACACGATAACACAAACCACAGACAAACCCAAAATCTGTTACTTGGCTGACTGTTATTGTATGTTTAAGAGTTAATTCAAAAGAGAGATTTCTGACCTGTGACATACCCTTACAAATATATCCATACCAGGAACTCTCTAAGCCCTGTATGAAGAGAAACTTACAACTGCATGAGTAAAACTACTACGTCATCGTATGATAGCCGAAGCTCAGCAAATTCCAGAAAAGCATCCCTCGGGTATCAGCAGCATGAGAGAAGCTTGCACAAGCAATTGCTTACAGAGCCTGGAGCCTTGTCAATGTCATCAGATTGAATTGTGGTACAGGAAAATTTTCTTCAAATCACTGACCCTCTCATCCCTCACAGAAGGATTAACAGCAAAAGGGAAATGAGATCAGCCTTATGTACCTTCAATCCGTGCCAGGTCCATTCTCTAGAGGGAATCAGAAATCTGTACCCAGCAGACTCTCTAGCGTCTCAAGAACAACTGTCCTTTGCCTTCAACACACAGCTGCAGCAAATGCGATCAGTTCACTTTCCTTAGCACATTTAGTTCCTGCAGCGAGCTGCCTTCCCAGCAATGATCTCTCCAGTCCTCCAAATCTATCTAGTGTTAAGGAAAATCTTCAGTGAAAGAAAATGTTTCAACAGGGTCTGCAAGTAGAGATGAATGCTATACTTCACACCACTATAGGTGCATTCATAATGCCAGTCAGAAAGGGCCCAGGCCCAGGCCTGAGCAGTGTCCCACCATCGTCCATGGCAAATGTTTAGTCCAGAGGAACTGGATTTTCCTAGATAATGCCCAAGAACAGTTTTGGGAACACCGGAGTTGACTGTTGCAGTGGAAGAATAGGAGTTTGGTTCCAGCTTTTTCTCACAAACCACCCTCATTCCCTCTGTTTGGGTTTTTACTCAGCATATTTAAAAGCAAAGACCAGAAGAATATAACAAAGATTTAAAATTTAATCTATCACCAAAGCCAGAAACAACTACAGGACACACGCTTCTGGATTTCTCTGCATGACTATGCACATCCACCTGGTACAGAAGGAAGTTAAATTACATCTAGTATTTACCTTAAAAACTAGCACTTGTCCTGAATTATAATTTTACCTCATGGTTAGCTTCAGCAATCTTAACTTGATACACTGAAATATTACATATGCTCAGTTAAAAATCCATTCAATACTCACTGGTGGTCCTCGTGGTCCTGTTGGACCTGCTTCTCCCTCTGGACCCTGCTGACCCTGTTTTGGGAATAAGAAGAATGCAACAAATTTAAGAAGTTTTTTTTGCACAATGCAAAATTTTTAATTTTTCTACATCTTTTGAATAAGACTAATGATCTTACCTGTTTACCAGAATTTCCCATCAAACCTGGCACCCCAGGGGGACCTCTATTACCCTATGGGACAAAAGATGAAAGATATTAGCCAAGCCAATGATTTCCTGTTTCATTTTAGGAAATCAATAAGGTCTAAAACATTCAGCCTATATTCATTTTTTTAACTTCCACCTTTGTTTTGGTTTTCATTTAAGTTTCACTTAATTCCTTCTATTTAACTTTTCAAAAGTCAGATTTTAGTTCTATTGTTGGTTACGTACTGACAAATCCCAAATCAGCTTCACTGCTGCTCTCAAATCACAAAAGAATAACATCATTCTATGTCATTTCACAAGAAATTCATGTCTCAAACGAGTTTTCTTTTTCAACTATGTGAAACAAAACTCAAAC
The DNA here is from genome assembly GCF_000703405.1 of Apaloderma vittatum. NCBI lineage: Eukaryota > Metazoa > Chordata > Aves > Trogoniformes > Trogonidae > Apaloderma > Apaloderma vittatum. Next base: position 21,813 of record NW_009697320.1, on the reverse strand, counting down.
ACTAATGCCTGAAACATTCCATAGTCTTAATCATACAATACTTTTTTTAACTTTACTGGAATTGGTGCTGCAATTTGGTAAACAGAGATGACACTCTCTGTGACTGAATCAACTTAGGGCTGCTATAAATATTATTCTTATTACAAGATCCCTCATTTCAAACTGTAGCAAGGTACCCACGTCACGTGCCGCCTCTAGCAATGACTTACATAAGTTTAAAAGAAGATCACTTTTTTAGGTAGTCTTTTATGCCTGGACTCATGAAAACCACATCATGTAGCAGAAGAATCATGAAAAAGCACAGAACTAGAGTTGATAAAAGAATATACTTCATTCTTTCAGCCAAAGATTTGTCTCTCAGCACAACAGAAAGTTAATATAATTTCACTGAATACTTTAGAACTCTATTAGCACAAATACAGTGTTATAAGAAAGTCAATTCCCAAGACGATTTACCTTTGGGCCAGGAATTTTTTTTTTACACCTGGAGAGCCTGGTAAACCCTGAAGAAAAAACATTTACAGTGTTTATTTGCTGTTAAGGGGATTGGAAATGGTGTTTAAAACCATCTTTCTAACATTAAAGTATTTCTAGTCCTTTAACTTGAAGCACTTTTATTCAATAACACACCAAGCTTGAATTCTCTCTGTTTATGAAGTAACAGACAAGGACTATTACTCCTGCTTAATAAATTAGCAAAACGAGCATGGAAAAGCTAGTTGTGGCTTTTTCTGGCTTCGACTAGAAAGATATTCTTAGTTCCAGTATTCTGAGACTGGAGGTAGAGATAACGGATACCCTTTTGTATACATTTCATCCCTTCCTCACTTTCCTGCAACAGCTTATAGCAAGTACGTTTTTACCAAATTTTCTTCCAAGCTTCAGAGCTCATTTCGTACCACAAATTTTACTTACAGTTCTGTTTTAATACAGCTCCTTCACTACACCCTCACAGCAATTACTCTTACAGCACAGTGTTTCAAAGAAGTTTCTATGTAGCTTTTGACAACTGGCATGGTTTTCAAACTTCTTCAGTTAACGTGTGAGGATTACCTTCTAAAAGAGCCCATCAAGCACTGCTGGTTCCCTGTAACTTCACCACAGGGGATACAGCAGAAAACTCGCCCCCCCTGCAGAAAGAAGCACGAGTATGATGTGTTCCAGATGTTCTGAGCCAGCAGAATACCACCAGGAGATGACTGGTCACCTAAGGTACGTCAGACTCACAGGCTGGCTCTTCCAGCTCACCATGAGAACAGGTTTGGCCCTAGTCAATACAATGAGATCATCTCTAACTGTGGGGTCACACCGTAATATCCACAGGGTCTCTGATATGAGAAACCCTGAAAGAATTGCATAGTGGTCACAAACATTTTGTAAGAGCAAGTTCCTCATGACAGCACCACAAGGAGTTTTAGGCTTTTGTGCAAAAGGTTTTGATATGCATAGCAGAACTTCCCCTTGCATTACACGTACTCTTCCTGGGCTTGTTACTTTGGATTTCACTTAAATTACTCCAACATCATACCAAACTAACCTATATGTGGCCTTTCTGTGGTTTGAACTGAGCCTAAGATTCAACGGTAAAATACCAGATACTTACTGGCAGCCCCTGAAGCCCTGCATCACCTGGAGCTCCGGGTTTTCCTGGTTCTCCCTGAAAAAACATTTTATGTTGTAATTTATGCAACTCAAACAAAAAGGAAAATTTTATTTTTAGAACACAGAGCTGGAGTACTTTTGGGTCTGTAGTATGGAAAAGTTCATGCAATTACCCTAATAATGTGCACAAAGCCACACGCAGCAACACAATAAAAGCCAGTAAACAAATCTAGGGCACTATGAAAGCTCAGATATATGGCAACTGTGCCTTACTTTTGCTCCAGGCATTCCAGGGATCCCTTCCCGGCCATCGACTCCTGGTAAGCCCTTGAAAGAATAAAAGAGAGAAGAAAAACATTAACATATTGTTGGAGAGATTTCGCCCAAGCAATCTGATATACAAATTAGCATGATATGAAGCAAATTAAAAAATGAAATATACGTACAGGCTCTCCTTTAGGCCCAGGGAGACCATTAATTCCTCTTGTACCTTGAGGCCCCTAAGAATAATAATTTTAAAAAATAAACATAAATACATTAAAATGATAGATGCAAAGAATGTTAACACATTCTCATTCAGATACGCAACACTTTGAGAGTACCAATTATGCTTATATGCTCTAAGTAACCCATGCTTGCACATCAACATGAGTTGAACTTCGTCCGTGCTCACCCTTTCTCCCTTTGGACCTGTCTCTCCCAGTGGACCTCTCTGTCCTTGATCTCCCTATAAGAAAAAAAATGTATTTTAGCAATAAAACCAGAATAAATCTACTTGCATTCAAGACTTAGTATCTAACTGGAAAGACCCTGGGAAGTCTTTGGCTAACACACTCTTTACTTACAGGTGCACCAGGAAGGCCTTGGGGACCAGGTTCACCATCAAGCCCCCGGGCTCCCTGCAAAAAAAGTAGGTAACACAAGACATTAAAACTTATGCTCCCTCATCGTTTGCTGGGAGCTGCAAATTCTCTAAAGCTGAGTGGGTTTTATAGCTCTAATTAAAAAAAAGGAAAAAAACACCAAATCCACAAAGGAATTTTGGTAAACTTTTTTTTCCGCTAAATCTATCTCGTGTTTTTATGGAATTATGAAAGCCAGTATTTTTTAACTCTGGAAAAACGTCCTTCAAAATACAACATCCAGTTCATTCTCTAAAAAATACCATGTCAGACAGCAAGGAGGTAGGTCTTTTCACACTACTTCAGGAAACATCTGTGTCTTCCTTAATAATCACTATATCCTTCACTATAATAGAACAGCATCAAAATGTTAACAGGAACGAACAACTGCAGTGCAGCTATTTTTAACATGTTTCATTGAAACAATGCAATTGCTGCCCTGTAAGTAATGATAAATCGAGAGGGGAAAGAAAAGTTTTCAAAAAGATTTACAGAGAATAAAGAACTCCTTTTTCAAACAGATGTAGTAAATACTTCAAATAGACAAAACAGCACAAAAACATAGGCAAAATATTAAAAGATAGAAAGAAGGCCAGAAAAGCAAAGTAAGATAGTAATAATACATGTGTCCACAAGGTTAGGAAAATCACTCATGAGAAGATTAGTAACAAGAACAAATTTGATGTTGCTACTGAACATAGGCAGTAACAGAATAAGTTTTCCATTATTTCATTCCTGGGGAAGGAGACAATGGCACTATTGTTACATTTTACTCCTTACAGAAATTTCTAACATTCAGATTTAGCAAGATCATAAGAAAAGAAATGGAACAGTCAGTTTTGAAATAACAGTTAGGAACACTTTGATGAAGACCAGGAAAATTACCCAAAGCCAGAACACATATAGACATAAATCCTACCAGTGGCAATTTAAGACACAAAAGATGCAAGAGACAGAAGAGAAAAAGAACAAACTATAAACAAAAAACCCTGATAAAAACTGGGACAGTGGAAGCAAACAGCTTCAGGAAGATGCAAATCACAGGACAGACTACTTAATAAATTTTATCTTTAAATAAAACCATCTACAGTTTATATATGCTATAACTTTGTTTTGCTAACTACACATTTGCACAAATGCTAAACTACTATAAATTCAAGGGTCAGAAGGAAAGGTGTGAAGAGCACGTGTACTTCATTAATCAAAAGCATCAAGCTGCCTTTCTTCCTAATGAGAAGTACAGCAGCTATGGAAATATAGCTGGCAGGACACAGAAAATGCAGGGGGAAAAAAAGGAGAAATTTAAATAAGCTTTAAAAACATTGAGGGGAGTATACTTTTTTTATCCAGGCCATTTTATGGAAAGTAAGGTTAATACTCACTTTGGTACCTTTAGGTCCCATTATACCAGTTATACCTCTGATACCTATGATGCCCTGAAAATTAAAAGTATATTCAAGTTATGCATAAATCTTTTCATCAGAACTGTCCTAGCTTTCAGAAAGAAGACTCAAGAGTTCTACATGCTTTCTTTATGCTTATTTTACTATTTTTTTAGTATAAAAGGCGAAATCCAGCTACTTCTGCATTAGAATATTTAATTTAAATGGTAATTTGACATTTTCCTAACTCAAGACTTTTTAAAGAATAACAAAACTACCAGGTTGAATAATATAACCACAGGCACGCCTTAAGGACTGCAAAAACCCACTGATTTCTCTCTTTGATTACCGCAGAGCTGAAGCACTCTCCCTGTGCAGCCTGTGTGGCAGGAAGGCAAGATCTGCAAAAGCGCTGAGTTTTCTTAAGCAGGGTATAGGACAAATGCAGGAAAAAAGGTACCATCAGACTTTACAGAACCCTAGAGGCAGACAAAACTGGGCAAGGTTTTTGAGACTACAAATGCTAAGTTTATACACCTGCCACATCCTAGTGCAGCAGGGTGTACCATGACTGTTATAATTTCCCTTTAAAATATAGTCTCATGGAAAATTTGGCTTCGATTTTCTCCTCTTCCTGAGAGGCTGAAACTACAAGACATATCCTCTCTGCAGAAGGACCAAACTCTCAGCCATAACGTGTTTGTCCTGCAGCAAGAAGAATGCACTACAACTGTGTTAATGGAACAGCTGCAGGCACTTCAGTGCAGCACAGGCAGACCTGCTCCTTGACCAGACTCACCCTTTCATGTGCTCCTAACAAAATTAGACGAAATCTTACACAGAATATTTAAAGCTTCATCAGCCTAAAAGGTGAGAAAAACTGTTGTAACACAGCGGTGACTACAGCAGCCTAACAAGGGAGAGAACCACAGTCTAATCCTTGCTCCAAGCTCTGAGAGAGAAGTAGGCACACTGCAATATCCACTCCTTCCCACCAAAAGCAACGCCTATCCCAAAGGTGGGACAACTTACGCAAGTCTTCTCCTCAATGCATTACATAAGTGTTGGATTGCAGGTGCTGCTGCAGAGACTGAATTCCTAGTCCCTTCTATGGATCTGAGCCTCACGCTCGTTTATGTAAGAAACATACAAAAAATACAAGAGAGTTGACAGCCTCTCCATCTACGCCTCTATAGCATTATCTGTCTTCTTTTCCACAGGTCGTTTATCTGACATCACTTTTTGCATATTATGAATTCCTATGCTTTAATATGAAACAATTATTTTAAAGCTTGTTTGTAAGGTCATCAACCCATGAAACAGGGAAATGAAACGAGTAATGCATTCCAATTCAATGCCATTCCAATAGTCAATCTCTAACTGTTTTTTAATTCTACTGTGTTATTTCACAGTGACTAAAGAACTTCATCAAAAAGAGTTAAATGAATCGGTCCTCACAGGCCCTTCAAACAGCAGAGGCTTTTCTCCACACCAGGGATATTTTTTTCAGCATCAAACATAAAGATTGCATCCTTTCTTTTCTTTAGTCTCTCTTCTTTCTTTATCTTTCTCTAGCCCTGATCTGAAGGTTTATGTCGTCTTATGTTTGTAGAGAATTCTGTAATTTAGGATTGGATTTCTGGTGCATCACGGTAAGCTCCTCTATAATATCACATCTGGACACGAATGGCATTAAAGAAATAATTTCATACCTGGGGAAAAAGCATTAAGACCCTATTCAGAAAAATAAACTATAGAAATTAAATGTGTTATGTCTAGGCCTATTTCTCTGACTCGGAGTGACTCCTTTACTCTGATCACTCTTGCCTGTTCAGCTGTGGTAACCACAAGGAAACAAACTGAGGAGGCATGTGCCAGACCAAAGAAGAGAAGTGAAGAAGGACAAGACAATAATTCCAAAACCATAGGCGTGATTGAAGGATGTTTCTTTGGCACGCAAAAAGAAAAAAAAACCAAAAGAGGAAAAAAATTAAGATTAAAAAATAAAAATCTGTTCTTCAGTGGCTCCTACTTCATCCTTAAGTCTTAGCTAAGGCTGATTCTCACAGTTAACCACGTTTTACAAACCCCAGCTTTGCAAGGATGAAATCAGAGTAATCGAAATAATGGAAAGAAAGGCCAAGGGAAAAAAAAACCCAAACCAAAATTAGTAACTATTTACACAATCTGAACACAACACAAAATTTATGAAATGAAATACTTTTTAAAATAAGCCTTTCCATGGAACTATTTAGAGCTTTGTGCCAAGCAATTAATGTAGCTTTTTAGAGGAACCTAAGCAATTCTTTCACTCATAGACAATACGTCAGAATAAAGGGTAAGGTGTGTGAAGATTTTATAATACCTGCCCTCATAAGAAGAAAAAAAAAAGACATAATAAAGCAAACAGGTGACCCTATTTAAGAGGAAATACTTTACTGGAGGGCCTTGAGCTCCCACTTCACCACTGGGTCCTTGGTCCCCTTCTTCACCCTGAGAAAGCAAAAGGAATACATGTGGAGCTAATCCCTGCCACGCACACTGCTTGCTCATTAGAGGAGGCACGTTTACTATTTTCTGTCACCACGTTCCGATTGATGGAATCCAAACGCAGTCACGCTACTTCTGCAGAACACAGACAGATACTTGTTTAGGTTCATATTCCATTCAACTATTAGTGGAAAGTGTAATTTCAAACCAATGCCAGTATAAAGAAGAATAATGCTATTTTACTCTTAATCCATCATTCTGTTTTATTTCTTGACATTAATCTCTTCAGGTTTTCTCCTCCTTTTAGACTAAAAGTGTAATGAACATACACTCACATTTGTCAATGGATTGGATACGCTAGCAGCTTTGCATCACAATAACACATCATGCTTCAGAATTTTTTTAATTATAATACCTTACCTCGTATTAATATTATTATTATTACCTATTTGACAATGTCTCCCATATAATGATAGCATACATAATAGAATGATGATACCTACTGCCAGTTCAATTTGCAAAGAGGGATTTTGAGCTCTAAAACTGCTCAACAGCCATGAAAAAATAGGCCAACTGTTTCTAATAAATTAATATTCTCTTCAGTATGCTTAGGAATAAAGAGCATGGTTATTCTTTAAAAAAAAAATAAACTACTTTTCTCTAAGATTCTTCCTCCAGCATTAAAGTATAGACCAAGGCAGTGTAAATCTTCTCAACTTTTCTTATAAATACTTCAATATTAAACAAGGTTAATTCAAATAAAACACCATAAAACAGTTCACATCTCAGTCTTCAAGCTGCATTGAGCTTGGTTTCTTCTGTGAACTTATACTGTGTCCTTTCTTTCTCAAATACATTTTTTTCCCCTCATTCCATACTACTCATCTGTGCCATCAATTTACTTCGTAAATCCAGAGAATTCTGCATTTAGATGTCTGGAAGAATTCCAGCTGATGAATTTTACTTCAATTTTGCCATGAGTTCCATAATAACTAAATTGAATGATCAAAAAAAAAAAAAAGGCAAGAGGAATACGACTTCTGCATCATAATAAATACAGAGTACAGAAGAATGAAGACTAGAGATATGTCTTTTGTTTCTCTGAGGCACTCTGATATGTAGTATCTCTTCACGCATTCTGGTAAAATAATTAATAGTTCTAACAAAATATAATGTTGTTTTTGAAGAAGAGGCTAAATTACGATTAGCTTGCTAAAAACAACTGTGAGTTTTCCTTTTTTTACCTTATAACCTTGTTTTCCCGGTTCACCAGACTCTCCTTTTGAACCTTTCTGTCCCTAAAAGAAACGTAAATAAATAGAGAGGTAGATAAACAGATAGATAGAGATAAATAAATAAAGAAAGATTATTCAAAATTAAAATATTGAGTTTTGCAAAACAGACATAGACTCCTCAGAACTCCTTCACTGTTCCCTCTGCAATCCCCATTCATCACTGCCTCCTCAACTGTCTAGGATCAACCACATAGAATCATAGAATCATAGAATGGCCTAGGCTGGAAGGGACCTTAGAGATCATTTAATCCAGCCTCCCTGCCGCCAGGGACGCCAGCTCTCGACTAGATCAGGCAACACATGGGGACCGAACGGGAATGGACCCCGTCACCTTGGCATTGTTAGTGCCACGCTCAACTGACTGAGCTAACCGGCTGACCATAACATATTAAGTACCACACTCAAAAATATCTGTTCCTGGATCTAACAAGGCTGTACTTCTAGGCAGATTAGTATTTCTTCTTACATTACCCCATAATAATTTCTTCAGACCAACAGTACTTCTAGAAATCAGCAAAGAATATATTTAAAAAAAAATAAATCTTAACTAAAATGAGACTCAGAAAGTGTTCATTTCAATGTGGTACATTATAGGTCCCCTCGAAGACAGAAAGAAAGGAAAAGGACTAAAATTTGGTGGAATATTAGAGTTTCTGGAGTTAGACTACAAACGGGCCAGAAAGTGAATAAAGCAATCCCTCACCTACTATCCCTCACCTACAAACGGGCCAGAAAGTGAATAAAGCAATCCCTCACCTACTATCACTATGTGAGATCTCTTTCAGGATCACACATAAACTCTCCCTTGAAGATTACAGCAGCAATAGAGATTTCAATGACAAGAGGTTATTCTGGCAGTCGAGTTGAAATAACTCGAAGAATCCATGCTGACGCAACGCTTTTTGAAATCCACAGTGAAGTGCTCTTTTGCTAAGCCAGCAATTATCCTCCTTGGTACTTTAAGACAGTATCTCTGTGAGGAACACTTGAACAAATACATTCTCTTACCTTCATTCCCATTAAGCCAGCATGTCCTGGGCGGCCAGGTGGACAAGCATTGGGGCACTGGAAAAGCATCCACACAGGTTTTATCATATAGGCTGAACAACGCTATCTGAGATATTTATTTTTTTAAAGAATTAAAAAAAGTGGACAACTATCTTACCAATGGGTCACCATCTTGCAGGCCAATTGTTCCCTAAATTAAATGAAATTAATCAAAGTCAGTAAAAGAGAAATAACCAGACCTGACTCATTAGACAATACAGTCATTAGACAAACCAGAAAATGCTCCTATCGAAAGCTGGAATCAGAAGTGTAACGAATCAACCAAAGGATCTCCACCATGAAAAGCACATAAACTGTAGGATTTTATTGCAGGATTGCAGGTATCTGCAAAATCCTGTCCCCTAGTTTAGGTTAACTCCTCTGAGAGCCAAAATATTTCCTTTGGTTTTTTACGCTACCCAAAACATATTTTCTATTAAATGCAGAGCAAATACAACCAAATGTCATGAACTTCCAATGGAACTCATGACAATTTCCGTAATAAGGATAACTTTTACTTTTCCAACTTACTACCATTCAGCAAAAGATTCAGATCTTTGCAGAGCAAATAATCTTCCCACAACACAAGTATTGGTAAAAAAGTGAGAGGTCTGGCAGTTAATGGAATTGCAATAGCTAGAGATCAGTGTAGAGCAAGAATGACTCGGTCCCCATATTAAATCAAATACCTGATGGAAGCTAACAGAAGGCTTATGAGGCACAACAGGGAGAAATATGATTTCACAGCAGAAGCTGGAATCAATAAAGCTCAGTGGGAGGGGGCACACTGTTTCAGAGAGAAGCACACGGGAGTTTAAGGAATAAACTGGTCTCCTTTTATAGAGAAGAATTTAAAAAAAATGCTGAGGGTACATTTGCATCCCTAACATCAACTGGCATGAGGCTGCGGCACTTTAGATTTCTAAAAAGGACAAAACTGTCAAGGAACAGAAGCACCATACGCCATTAACGAGAATTTATTTGTACTTGTTTCCTCAATATCCTTCTCCACTTTGCCAGTCATATTTTTTACAATACCTCTGCCAGTTCTCTGGCAACATTCATGAAAACGAGAAACAGGGCGTGAGTACAGCATACGGCTTTAGGTCCTGTCCAGCAAGGGAACAGTACAGCTTTTAAAAAAAACATTAGTATGACACATGTTTCCCAGCCATTTGCATTTCACAGAGCCCAGCCACCGCTGTGTCTGTCAAATGCTCCCTTTTATCTCCCGGGGCAGGTAAATAAGACACACGAGAAAGGCATTACACACACTCCTCCTCCTGGGAGGCTCAGGGAAGATAACCATTCCCCTCGAGAAGCAAAGCACTGGTGTAAAGCTTTCTTCTATCCCTTGCAAGTAGCAGGGCTGGTTGCAAGAAAGATATTTGAACTTAACCCACCTGGGAGCCCATATTTCTGGCTCCTGAGACAAATATTCAATTTTTCTCCTCCTACCAGAGAAAAGTCTACCTCTGCTGAAGTACTACTACTGGTGAGGCCTAACAAACACTGCACTTACTGTAATACTATAATTCACAGGGAAATTTAAGAACTGTAAAAGCTGCAATTTAAGATCACTTGCAGAAATGGGAAGGTAACACGCCAGTTTGCATTTCAAATTATCTCTTCTAACTGTAAAGACTAGAAACTTGCTCTCTAAATGGAAGATTAAATGTTGGTATGATTAAATGAGTTGTGTCTCAGGCTTTGAGCCCAAGCCTCTAGATGCTATGAATTAATATAGCCTGCTGAAATCCTAAAGTCGGTATTCAGCCTCAGGACTTCAGAAGTTTCATTCAAACAGCAACGAGATATAACTCAGACATAAGCACATATCAAAGACAATCACTTACCCGAGGACCTGGTGGCCCTGGTGGCCCTGGTGGTCCTCTTTTTCCTGGGTCTCCCTAAAAGAAAGGGTAAAATAATCATGTTGATTTACAGGAATAATGACAACCAGCTGTCACATATTCATACCACACAACAACAGCGAGAAATTCATTAGGTGCAGAAAGACAGGATTGGTAGTCAACTAAAATGTCAACCCACAGTAAAACTCCCAAAGTAGAGTGGGAAAACTGTTTTCTTGGTAGATTGGGAGCCATGCTGTAGAAGAGGAGCCACCAAAAAAAATATTTTCAGCTTCTTTAAACAGCTGAAACATCTGATCACAGGATCATCTGTGCACTCTGTTATTAAAACTGTTAAATAAGTTCTGAATTAAAAGAACCCTAGAAACTGGCAAAAATGCTGAAAGCACAGAGAACAAAAAATCCTCTTTTTCAGAGTCCAAGATGGATCTACCAAGTTAGAACCTTCACCTGTGAAGTTTTGATGTCCAGTGATTTCAGAAGTAAAGACAACAGAACCTCTGCAAATATTTTTTTCTGAATGCTTTTAAGTAAAATAAATTAATATTCTGACAGGGACCACCTTTTAACTTAATACTGTCACATCAATATTATTTTTGATATGTTATTAAATCAGACATGAAATGAACATGATCAATATAGAAAAATTATTCACTAATTTTCACAAGACATGAGCTACAGATTCATAGGTTTAAAAACACTGAAAAAGGAGTATTTCTTTTCCACACAACATAAAATTACATTGTGTGGCTCATTAGCACATTATGTTGTGGAGATCTGTGACATAAATGGATTCACAGAATCACAGAATGTTCGGGGTTGGAAGGGACCTCTGAAGATCATCTAGTCCAACCTTCATCCCAGCATACCTAACCACTACACCACAGCCTCAAGTGCTAGATCTACTTTTTTTTTAAACACCTCCAGGGTTGGTGACTCCACCACCTCCCTGGGCAGCCTGTTCCAGTGCCTCACCACTCGTTCAGTAAAGAACTTCCTCCGAATATCCAATCTAAACTTACCCTGACGCAACTTGAGGCCATTTCCCCTTGTCCTGTCATTAGTAATTAGAGAGAAGAGACCAGCACCAGCCTCACTACAGCCTCCTTTTAGGTAGTTGTGGAGGGCAATAAGGTCTCCTTTCAGCCTCCTCTTCTCCAGACTAAACAAACCCAGTTCTCTCAGCCGCTCTTCAAGGGGTCTGACTACATGAATGGTGGATAGGCTTACATACAGCTTTTTACAAAAGCAGCACAGATAAAACTTCTAGTTCAGGCAGTCTCTGAACTGCCAACAGCCAGAATGTGGGACAGTATGACAGAAAAATGTCATTTTACACATAGCCTGTACACTTGCCTACGTATTCATTATTGCCCTTGCTACAGACAAGACAGTCAGTTGGACGAATCACCTTCTAAAACAAACTGGCAGGTTTTAATATTCTTTTTTATACTCATTTATATGACGGAGAGCAATGTATCAGGAGAGGTATGCATTAAAAAGTAGGCTTCATTAAACAAAATTGTAATGCTATTTCTGATTTCAAGTAAAAAAAAAAACACAAAAACCAAGCGGTTTCAATTTGCATTACAGTGATGAAGTATGGAGTCAAAATATGACTGTGCTGAAGCTGAGTGCACAGTTTAGCAGTGAGGTCAGTAGATGGAGTCACAGTTAAACTGAGACTAGGAAGAAATACTGAATCGTCATAACCACTGATAGGCAAATGGAAAACAGAAATAATATACATTGTAGTACATAACCACATATGTGAAAAGAGGGGAGTAAAGCTAAAAGTCTGCATTGAATGTTACATTTTACATTTCCTATCTTTCTGACAGATGTAGTTTTTTGATTTTAGTTTTCCTTCAATAAGCGGAGTAGTACAGGAAACTATATGAAACAATTATTTCTAACTTAATGGGTGCCCCGACATTGGGTTTAATCATTGTTGCTCATTTCTAATAAGCTTCATACACAATCTTTCGTATACCAGTGATCACTGTAAAGTAAAAAAGTATGTTTTCAAGTGCTTTTATTATGGAGTGTTTAGACAGCACAGTAATTATTCATTTTTTCTCTATAATTACCTTCTTGGTACTTACAGAAGTACCTAGTACTTTCTATAAGTAACTTCATGGCTTGAAAGTGCGTCAGGGCAGGTTTAGGTTGGATCTCAGGAAGCCCTTTCTCACGCAGAGGGTGCTCAGGCACTGGGATGCACTGCCCAGGGCAGTGGTGGAGTCACCGTCCCTGGAGGTGTTTAAGGAGAGGCTGGATGTGGCACTTAGTGCCGTGGTCTGGCAGATGTGATGGTGTTGGGTCACAGGCTGGACTTGATGATCTCAGAGGTCTTTTCCAGCCTCAGCGATTCTGTGATTCTAGTAACTGAATAAACCTGCATTTTTAGCAAACATAGTGGTACTTACAGGTGGACCAGCACGACCTACTTCCCCAGGAAGTCCTGCTGCACCAGCTGGACCCTACAACAACCAAGTTAAACAGTATTTTTAAATTATACAATACCTCTGTAACAAGCATTGAAAGAGAGAGAATGTGTAATTCTCTCCAACAACAACCTGTATCTTCAGACACAACAACCTGTATCTTCAGACACCAGTACTGCTACCACACAGACCACAGACCTAGGCAACCTCAGTAGTGGCTGAAGAAAGCATGCATAATAGACATAGAACAACAGCATTAATCAGTCTCTTTTTTCACTGAATTGCTTTTTATTACAGTGTAATAGCTTTACTTGATACTTAAACAGATTCATTAAACAGTATATTTAGGAATTGTAAAAATTATACTTACAGGTGGTCCAAGAAGCCCCTTGCCCTGTGAAATACGAAAAAGGTCAAAAATGTGGGGAGGGTTTCACACCTAATCAAGCTGTTTGCCAAGAATAGGATAAAAAGGTACAAAAAACCCTGACGTTTGATTCTGCAAAATCATTCTGAAAACTTAGTATTAAATACCAATTTTATTATTAAGTAATTAATATCTGGAGAAAAATTAAATTATTAAGTTGCCTTGCAGCAGCATTTATTTACAAACACACATGCTTCCACATAGGAATGAAGACATTAAAGCCTTTGGGTTTAGCTAATTATCAAGTACCACGATAAACACATCAGTGCTATAACCATTTCCTTCTAACAGCACATTTAAATTGATAATAAAAGAGAACATTTTTTCCATTGCTTCCCCAAGGTGTAAATCCATTAAACTAGCACTTTTTGGTAATCAGAAAGAACACCAAACTGCTCCTGCTTATATTTTCCATTAGTATTACTCTGAATCATTTTAACGGTAAGTGTCCAAGATATGTGCTTCTGCCTATTTCAACAATACACTCCACCTAAGAAAACAGATCCCTCAAGTCTTGTATTAACACAGTGAATGGACAGTTTTATGGAGAACAGTGTCAATGATGTGTATGAAACACTGGCATATAAAAATCACATACCTACTTAAATCCTCAGGAGATCTGACATAATAAAGTGCCTGTGCTGAGTGGAGCTTAAAAGCCACAGAATATCATACTAGGATTGTATCTACAAGGTTGTCTTTAGAAAACTTGGTGTAACACATGCAAAATTTCAAGCATTTATCAGATTCGTTCCATTTTAACTGTTTAATATGCAGCACAACCTTAATTCACTTTGCATAACCTGCATAATTCCTTTGCTATTACTTAACACCCCCTTGCTGCAATTCATCGCATTATACGTGTCTATATTTCACTATACAAGCCAAATGTTCTCTGCATCGCATACTTGATACTGTAATATCATCTGCTCTGAAAGAAGGAAATCTGCCTGCAGGTTCTTAGTGGAGAACCCCTACCAGTGGTGGACAAAGTTCATGATACCAAAAGAAGCAGATACAGCTACTATGTCCAGCCCACATACGGGCTCAGGACAAGCCAGTCCTTCCCTCTGCCCACTCCATTGGACCTCTTCCCCTTCCTAATTAGGACTCCAAGAAAGAGAGGCTGTCACTCAGCAGTCCATGCCTCCCCTTCACCCAGCTACTCCACCCTTCTGGCCACAAACTCCCAAGCAGACCAACTTGTGGTGTTGAGACCTCCAGGGCAATCAGACAGTAAGAACCTGCACAGAGCAATTAATGATCCCGATTCAGTCGCTCTTGTTCCTGCCTCTGTCCGGGTCCTAAAAGGGGAAGCTTCTCCATGCAGCCTGGGACTGCAGCCTTGCATCTACAGGTACCTGCTGCTGGCTTTGGAGGTGCTCATCCAACCCATGGAGTACACAGGCGTGGGCAGTAACCCACAGTCTGTCACCAGAGACACTCACCCTGGAGATCTGGTAAGTCCCTCCACATCATCAGCACAGACCTGCTGCCATCCACCACGAAGAGTCGCACACCCGTATTTTTAAGTGCACCCTGTGCCAGAAGCTGTCCTTCAGCAGACCTTCAAATACTTCAAATTTCTCTATCACTACATACACACAATCCTACCCATGTGTCAGATCTGTAAAGCACAAGCGGTGTGTCAGCCAACAGACAAGTTAGAGTGAACCTGAAAGTGAGAATGGACTGAAGGGTGCAGCACATGCACTGAATGGAGCAGCCCCAGGTCCATTCACCACAGTCAGATCAGAGACAGCATTCTGAGAAACTTCCACTAACTGCTCTATTTCCTCAACAGCTTAAAGCTATTCATCCAAAGGAATGCCTGTATAAACAGAATTTTCCCCAAGAGATTTATTTTGAGAATTAATCTTTCCATATGGATTCAGCACGTGTGTGTTAACAACCATGGAGCTACAAAACCAAACACTAGGCTTCTTCCTAAAACGTGAGGTCTAAGGATTAACTTTAATCTTAATAATTACAAGGGTAATGACACGAGGTGACTAAGTGTATCCATTTTTCTCTACCTTTAAATAACTAAGAATTCTCATTTCCTCATTAGAAATATTCCCGCAGATTAACCTCTGAATACAAGGCCCAGCTGCTTTATGAAGCCGAGGCAGAACAACTCCAAAGGCAATCCCTACCGAGCTTCACTGAAGCGTTATCACCTTAAGACTGAAAGCCTCAGGGTAAACAAAAATGATGTAAAATCTCATCTGATTTATTGCTTTTACAGTCTGAAAACATGGTCACAAAAGACCTGAACCACGTCTGCTCTGAACGGAACCAGCATTCTGCCTTGACAAGTTGGTCCAGTTTGCAGCTTTCTCATTTCTAAGTTGAGATTTGCCCTCTCTATGCATATTTTATACGCTCACTTTTTCTGAGGGCTCTTAAATTATTCATTCTCACATTAGCCTGCTAACAGTGAGTTAAAATCATATATATTTTCTCCAAGTCAATTTTTATTTCAGTTAACAGGCTAAAATACTACAGCATTTTAACCTCATATTTCAGTAATTCAGTTTTAACTCCCCATTTTTTCTTCTCTCATAGCAGTCCTTCAATGTATATTCTTTTCCATACTATGTGAGTAACATACCTGACAGAGCTAAGCTATTTCTGCATTCCAGCTACACATTTTAAAAGGCATTTCAAACAATCTAGAAATTATTTTCCCATCTACTCAGCAGCAAAAATTGAAAATAAACAAACTCAAATCCCTAACAGAAAAATGTAGGGCTTCCAGTCTACCTATAAGCCACCTCAGTTCTGCTATTTTCTGTGACTAAAATTAGCTCATATATCAAGTCTATAGATTGACCATCCCTTATAAAACTATTACCTATTTTCTGAATTTTCAGGTAAGAAACAACACCCACGAAAATTAAATGCAAATGTCCAGATAAAATGATTCATCTTAAGTTTGAATATGTCTGTTACGTAATGCCTTCAAGAATAACACTACAATTTCCTCTCTGGCCAATTATCAAAATGATTGCTTAATAAAAATTTTAGGAAAGTTAATGGGACTGGGTCAGAAATACAAAGATACAGGCAAAAGTATAAAGTTTCACAGAAAGGAGTTCTATATTGAAATACAATGCCTCTTCTATTTAATTCCAATAATTTCCCCAAAATTAGAATTCTAGAATTCTAGAATGGCCTAGGCTGGAAGGGACCTTAGAGATCATTTTAATCCAGCCTCCCTGCTGCCAGGGACACCACCTCTCGACTAGATCAGGCAACACATGGGGAGCAAACAGGAATCAATCCCGCAACCTTAGCATTGTTAGTGCTACGCTCTACTGACTGAGCTAACCAGCCCCCTAAATTAATCTAATCTGTAATTAAATTTTAACTATGTGCAGTCCTATTACAATTTCATGCCATTCACCTTGTTCCATTACTCATCTTCCTTCAGTTTTTTTTTATTGTTTTCTTTCTAATCTAAGTTTCTGCAGGCCAACCATCATTAGCTTCCTCAAGTCTGTAAAATTCCTACAGCTCACAATTATTTTCAGTCCCCCAAAACGAAGGTTAAACCCATTAAATACAACCAGAACGGTACCCTTCCTTTCTCACATTTTTTCTTGTTTTCATCTGGACAGGAAGTCCCATAAAGCGTTTACACTTCAGTGGTCCCATTTACACATGTGGCAAGGAGCTGAAATTCCTGTGGACTCGTTTATGCAAACAAAACATGGCCTTTCTTGTGTCCACAAAGAGCTGGAAAACAACAGTACGCATCCAAAACTTGTAACCACATCACACACGCTCCTTTCTTTTCTACAGCACACAAACCAAATGTATCCTTTCAGTAATATCTGCACACTTTGATATAAAAAGGTTCCTTAATGTACTACTTTAATACCTTATGAGTTCTTTGAAACCTTGTAAATAGTTTCTGGCTTTACTTCATGAGATTGAATGGTAAGAATCCATCACTATTGATACTTATGGTCTAAAAAGCCAGGTATTAAACGGATTACTTACCGGAAGTCCACGAGCACCTGGCAGTCCCGGCTCACCCTTTAGAACATAAAAACTGAGTTTTTCAAGAGGCATTAGCATAAAGTTTCGTAAACAACATACAGGGAGATGCTCTCTTCTTTTGAAGAGTACCATTTAGCAGACATATTCTGCAAGTGTTATTCACTTCATTAACGCTATGGCCGGTTTCAGTTAAGACTTAATAGAAAGAAAAAACTTTCTAAATATTAAAAGTATACAGCCTTAGGCTTATTTTTTCCCCACCCAGAAAAACAATTCAAACAGGCTAGTTATTCTGACTTCCAAAGTATACTTTTGTCTGATACATTTGTCTGATTGCTGATGAATTCAGGTTCCACTTCTCTGGTCCCCAGTGTGTCAAAATATGGCACATTATAGTATAACAAGAAAGAAAGAGCCTCACCATTACTGAAGAACCTCAACCTTAACGTCATCAGTGTAACATCCCCACTCCTTACTGCTGGCTGGGGGAATGCATGTTGCTTTTCTACTGTGTGAAAAGGGCCCGATGGGTCTGTATTCTACAGATGCTTTATTTTTGAAAGAAAGGCCGCAGCATCTCATTAGCTGCATTGAGACACACAAAAATACTCCTTAAAAAAAAAACAAAATCCTGTAACTTCACATATAATTTTGTTCTTACCTTCTGTCCTTTTGGTCCTGTGGCTCCACGTGAGCCATCAGGTCCTGTGAATCCCTTTGGAAGTAATGTATACAACGTTAATACAAAGGTTACGTGGTTTTCTTGATCAAAACAGAAATCATTCTAAACCACAGGTTACTGAAGCTATTAAAATAAGTAACTGCAGGAGACTTACAATTCAAATGCCTATTTACGCATAGAAGTTCCCAGGTTCAAAGTACTAGTTTCTAGTGACAACCATCACTGCCTGTAAAATGTGTCCTTCCAAAACTACTCAGTGAAATCACAACTGAACTAAACACATCATCTCACATGATCTTATTTCCTCTCAATGGGAGATAGATTGATGTATTTAATTTGCAGCTCAGGTTAAAAACAGCTGACAGCATTTTCCATTTCAATTAAAACATTCATTAATTAAAAATAGAAACCCAAAGCTGCCAGGATGGATTTGAGGTTAGTCTTTGAACCACTCTTATCTGGCTAAAATCAAAAAGCAATTATTATATAACCACTAAAAATTCATTTGGAGTTTTCTTGTTTTCTTTTGCTTGGAAATTTTTAACCAGCTTATGTGGCTCAAAAATTTCCAGGTATCCAAAAGAAAAGCCTTGCTTCTACAGTTGTCCAATACTTTTGGTACACTTTCAGTAATTCAGTGTTCATCCAAAGGTATAGTTTCTCTGATAACTTGCTTTTGAAGGTTTACGTGTTCATTACAGGCAATTACTGTACAGTATCTTTACCCAGTCTATTAAAACTGACACTGAAATAGCTTGTGAAAGAAAAACAAGATTTAAAATGTCAGAACTGCCCCATTGATTAAACATGGAAGAAGGTATTATAAATCTAAATCACCAATTAAAAGCTGCACAATGGAAGTACAATAAGGTCCCAAAAAGGATCATCATTTTGGAAAGAAGTATTCCAGCATCACAGTTTCACTCACCCTCTAATACGAGGGAATATGCAAGTGCAAAGAAATTGCAACAGTTGAGTTGTTCTGTTTCACTTAATTGTGTTGCCATGAATTCTGGCACAGAAAGCAAAATCATACCTTAAGTGAAAATTGTAAGAGGCAATGATTTTTAAAGACCCGCTTCTGGGGTTTTGACATGTACAAATGGGTTGTGGTCTTATACTGTTTTCAGGAAAAAAAATGAAGTGGTATGAGATACTCATTTTCTCTTAGAAATGTGAAATGTGAACAGTTTAACTAAAGACTGTTTCAGCTCCATGTCCACTAAACCTCTTTTCAAAAGCAAATTAAAAATTGAACTCTAAAAGTATTGCAATTTTCCATAAATATTAGGCTTTTTCCAATTATACATTTTCTCCATTTATATAATTTACAATATTCTCTAATATATTTGTTTGTTTTATAGAGTCTCTTTTTTTATCTTTAAAATTATAGAAGAATTCCACTACTTAACGTAAATTAAACATAAGCTTGCCTGCATGATGGCATAAGATCAACGTACTAATGTAACAATCTTGCTTCATAGTAAGAACGCTTTCAAACACTGCTCTCAAGAGAAATTTGAAGAGCTTCCCAAAAACGTTTGAAGGTGTTTTTACTGCCACTACCTTATTCAAGAGATACAACCATACAGGCCATCAACACTAGATGATGCCAAAACTTTATTATTCTGCATTATTTTCCACAAAGAAAGGAAGAGTCATTAGCAGGTATGGGCTCTGCAGTGG
This sequence comes from Apaloderma vittatum, assembly GCF_000703405.1. Lineage (NCBI taxonomy): Eukaryota > Metazoa > Chordata > Aves > Trogoniformes > Trogonidae > Apaloderma > Apaloderma vittatum. The sequence continues at coordinate 1,971 of NW_009697320.1, read as the reverse complement.
CTGAAATTTGGGAGGCTTGGCTCGGATGCCCCTCCTGCCTTTGCAAGGAGCAGAGCGTTGACCTAAGGCTGCTTCCAGAGGCCTCAGCACGGCCTTCTCCCCGCAGGCACTGCTGCTGGGCACCCTCTCCAGAGTAGGGTGGCAGGATCCCGCTGCACTCACACTGTTCCTCAGCCACTGCTATGGTCCTCCAAGAGAGCATCTTTCAGCTTGGAGGAATGCTCCTCTCCTGCCCACACATACCACCAGCACCCACTGACAGCTAGGAGGAAGCCAGAGACCTGAAAAGGAGGTCACGCTTCTACAGAAATAGACTAAACTCTTTTTTTTATTATTTTTTTAAGAAAAAAAAAAAGAAGAAATTCCAGAAAATCAAGTGTACTCACATCAGCTCCTGGCTCTCCAGGCAAGCCAGGGGATCCTGGTTTGCCAGCATCTCCATCTGGACCCTTCACAATTTAAACAGACAGTTAAGCATGTTTCAGAGTGGGAAGCAGAAAGAAAACTCAAAACCTCTTCTGTCAAAGGAGAAAATGCAAAGTAGTTGTAATCACTTACCGGTGGACCGGGAGGGCCATTCGGACCTCTTTCCCCCTAACAAGATATCAAAAGGAAGGTATTAGTCAAACCAACAGCAACCTTTTACGGTACCTCATGAAAAAAACTGATTTGCAGATTATCAAGAATAACACCAAACTGATTCTTAATTGTATGAAATTTATATTAAATCTACATGATCTCTGTAATAGACTAAAAGAAATAGTCACAGAAAATTCTGGTAGAAATTGGGGAAAAATACATACTAGTTCCTATCAGGAATAATGTCAGAAATCTTTATCATGCTTTAGTACGAGTGATGCTACATAATACCTTCTGAGATTAGAACTATAAAACACCTACACCCCATTTAAGGCAAATAATCGCAGCATACGATGATGCTTACATAAAATAAATAATCCTCTATTTTCCATATCAGAGACAATCTGAATGGCTGCCTTCTCCCCACCACCCCAGCCTGCTAGAGTATGAGACCCATCAATTCCTACATGTATCCGCAGCCAAATTCACACTCCTTGCAGTCAAAGCGGGCAGTGAGGACAATACGGGTACACGTCAAGGCATTCCCTATTTCCTAGACAGAGTGTGGGAAACACTTACATCAATGCCATCAATACCAGGAACTCCTGGTGGCCCTGGCGGACCTGGAGGGCCTGGTGGACCAGGGAGACCTCTCTGAGAAAGAGTAAAAAAAAAAAAAAAAAGAGCAATTAGGGTTTGGCAAACCTGCAAGAGCCAGCCTGGGGGGAACCAGCACGATGAGAGGTGGCTTCTATGGGTTAGTCAGGGGGTGACAGTTGTGACGAGGAGCTGTGTCCTCCCTCCATACAGGTCAGGACACAGAGGCCCTATATCCCATCTTAGGTCTCAGTGAGATGACCAGCAACGCTCCCCTCACGGGCAGAACAGGGATGAGGTGTTAAACCCCCCTTCCTGGGCCTCGCAGGGGTGTCAGGGCAAGGTGGAGGATTCAGAATCGACTGCCCGACCCAGCAGGACCTGAACGTCCTTATGGCCGCGACAGGGTGGCAGAAATAAAAAGTGCGATCTTTGCAAACGAAACGCTGAAGCTACTCCAATTACTCGTGCAGCCAACACAGAGGAGAGAGTCTTCCCAAGAGTTCGTGCTTGCGAGGAAAATTTAAAACAACCCTTTCCCTGCCCGACGGGCAGGCTCGGCGGTTTCCCCTGGTCGCCCAGGATTAACCTAGCGCCTACAGAGCCGCTTTCTCAAAGCTCCAGGCTCCCGAGGGGGAGGCGTGAGGCACCACCAGCCCGCAGAAACCCAGACGAAGGCTTTTACAAGTCTTGTCCCTATAATGGGGGCTCTGTTCTCCTCAGAGGGAGCGCTGGCTGCGGCACCACTCTGCGAGCAGGAGGCTGGCCCCTCGCTCCCTCCAGCGCTGCTCTTCC
>NW_009697319.1:204878-259076 GCF_000703405.1 Apaloderma vittatum | reverse complement strand
ATTTTATAATTATTTTATAATTCTTTTACAACTCTTTTATAATTCAAGTTTTTCCCCAAAAAAGATGGGCATGCGATGGTTGGAAACTGAACCCACCAAAAGTGTTGTGGCAATACCGTATCCCAGATATAAGGAAATTAACGTAGTCATATCTCAGTTATTTGCCATCGCTCTCTGTTACAATTATATCACCACTATCAAAATATAAGCAATGGGTAAATCTAAGTGGTGGTGGGTTTTTCTGGCGACAGCCCAAGTATAATCACACTGTAGTACCCTTAACAGCCTGCGTGGATAAAAATGCTGTGACTATGTTTTTGCATTTTGCTGCTGGGTAATTTCAATTTCTTACACATATGGCACTTTAGAGTCTCAGATTATATTTTCAGCTCTGTCACCTTCTGTGTAGCCTAGCACAAGTGATTCCAATTCCCTTTCCAGTCTCTGTCAAAGTCTATTGAGTTTATATTTTTTCTAGGGCAGAATTATCTCCAAAATGAAGATTTTAATGCTTCTTTGTCTACCGTCCTCTGGATTCAAGTTAAACAATTATATTTTCAGTTATTCTTGTTTTAGCCAGGTATGTTTGGTTTGGATTTCCCTGCACTGGTTACCAGAATTGGTATGATTTTTTGCTGTTGCGGTTTTAATCTGAAACAGCCATTACAGAATTGAAATTCGAGAAAATGTGGTTTATCCCATTGAAAATATCACAAGCTAATGTTTTTTTTCCTCTAAGAATCAGTAATAATTTCATATCTCACTGCAAAGATTTTGTACATAGAGGTGCACTAGGAGGATGAATTTCTTCAGAGATGTGCTTTGGCTGATCTTGCAAAAGCTGGCAACATTTCTTCATGTTACAAGACTTGGCATGTCCCCATTAGCACAAGTACCTGTATGAAGGCTTCGCGGCTAAACTACAGCATCAGTCTTGGGTATGTCTCAGAACTGCAGCGCTGAAACTGGGTATTTACTGCAAATGTGGCTGTGCATCGGGTGTGGAAGCTGGGATCCCAAGGAAAACCATTCTGCTGCAGGAGCAAGGACTGGAAGAGCAGAAGAGAGATGGAAACAGGAAAAACCAAGGCATGGGAGGACTTGGCCTGAGCGGACAAGTAGATGAGGACAAAAAGTTGAGTTAGGAGTGGGGAAGACGTGACATGAGAATTGCAGAAGCGAAGCAAGTGCCGCGGTGGGACATAACAAACACCTTTCCTCAAGCCATGAAGTGGAAGCCAGGACTGGTTGGGTGAGATGAGGCTGAGAAGCCCAGGGGCAGGCAGGAAAGACTGAAGGTAGGTCAGGCAGGAGCGAGCACACAGAGGATCAGGCGTGCCAGAGGGAGAGGGGAAGGATCTTCACTGCTTTCCACAGCCTGGAGGTTCTCAGACCTCTCTTTACTTGTCAGTACATATAATTACTCCTTTTCTCAGGTGACAGGGGCCTGTGCAAAAGCTAAGTTTCTGTGCTTGTAGGAGGATTATGTAGGTGTCAGTATGACACCATAAGAAAGAATTTCATTTTCAGTTATTTATTCTGTTATTGTTTTTAAAATGCTGCAAGAAAAGCAAAAGGAGACAAAAATCTCAAAAAATAAAAATTGACATTTGTAAAATTCAAGCTACCTAAGTGAGGAGATGCTGTGAAGCCTGTGAGATTTCACTGTTGTGAAACAGAGTGACTGTTTCTTTTGCAGATCTAAGGCAACACGTGCTTCTCTGGCTAGAAACGGCCCCATAATATTGGTAGCAATGTCCTTCTTGATTATGCCAATGCACAAGAAATGCAGAGGTATTCTTAATTAATGACAGGCAGTAAAATGCCAGCAATCGTGAAATCATTTTGTCGTTTCCAGCAGTCCTGTTGTTTGTACCAGCACGCACAAATGGGAGCAAGTGTGGGAAGCCTCAAGGGAAAACATGCAGAGTTTTTACACAAAAAGTTGGCTGTGGAGTCACTTCCTTTGCCAAATGAACCACGCCTGGTGCTGGCACCCCTTTCCCAGAGACTGTAGCAATGGCAAGCCTCTACTGGAAAACTAGTGAATGGCAACATCACAAGACAGGGCACTGAAATGAATCAGGGCTATGAGGGAGGAGTAAATAAATCAGCCTGCTTGGAATACTTATATTTCATGTTTTAATGTGTCTTGAAGACCAGTGGAAGTTTTAGAATTTTTTGTCAAGGATTCCACAGCACACCTCTTCAGTTAGTAAGTAAGAGCTCATAATAGACATCTCAAGTATCTGTGATATTATCCAGCACAACCAAGAACTAGTACTCTCCAGCTACCACTAATTTTAACTAAAATAGCAAGCAGGAAGAAGTTGTGTCTTGTGTGGTGACAGTGCAGGCAAAACCCCAGCTCCTGCATTAAGAAAAAAAAGCAAACAAAACACCAAAAAAAAAAGGAAAATAGTCCTTTACAGACCCTGAAGGCTAAGCTAAAAAAATACACAACACACCAAAACACCAAAAATAACACGAAGAGATTAGGTAGGAAAATATGCAAAAGCATGAATATAAAAACTATCTTCAGTGGCAGCTGGCCTTTCACAGCACTTTTGACGGTAATACTAGGTTCTTATTTTTGTGCTTTGTAGCCCAAATTAAGTTCAGTAAGCAGTCTATTTTAAAAATAGGCAATCTGTTGAACTATGATTAGGACACCGTTTATGTCTATTTTGAAAGTACTCCCCAGTACTTAACAGATGGTTGCAATTTCGGTGCTTTCACTCAGGATCTTGCAGCAAACCTTTGTGTTCTTTTTGAAAATACTGAAACACATAGAAAAGCGATTTCTGGGTTCAAGTTAGAGGAAATTATTATAGTGCAACCTGGGATCTCTCCAAGCTTAAAAGGCAGCTACGTGTTTTGTCACTTGACTTCTGGTGTCATTTCCAGCACACGTGCTCGTGCATTCTGTAAAGCCTGCGAAGCACAATAAACTGCTCTGTGTTTAGCTACTTAAAACACTGGGCTAACAGTCTGATAAAATCACAAGATGGGAAAGTTCCCTGCTTTTCTACTTCCACGGAAAAACGCAAAGCTTTTAGCAGAAGCCAAATAATGGTCATTCCAGTTCTGTCCACTGATGCTCCAGATGAAGAAAAGGGTGCTGTTTTCAAGACTGTGGTTTGCTTGGAAATCTTCAGAGACTGTGTGGGCTGCCGTCCAAAGAGATGATTTTGTTATAAGGTGCAGATCTAGGAAAACAGCTTGTGCAAGAAAACAAGCAATCCAATATGGGGCAAGGAGCAACATGTGCTTTAGTAACAATTTTCTGCTCTTCCCTTATTGACTGTTGTTGCCTTGGCTCATTAAAGTCATCTTGTTTTCCAGTGTTTGCTGGTTTCTCTGTGTCTTGATGATCTGATCAATTCCATGTTGTTACTCTAATTGCACAGTTATTCCAATAAGGAGCACAAATTTATTTTCTCTCTGGATTTACTAATTCGGTTTTCTAGGAAAACCTGTACAATTAATTTTTTTCTTTAGAATTAGAGTAAGCTCCCACTGGGGCAAACATATAAATCTGTTGAGTGTTAAAAGTTACTGAATTGAATCATAATGTAATTGTAAAACCCAAACACTCATTTATCTTAGTGTTTTACTAAATTTTGTTGGAAATGTTTCTGCCAAAAAGATTACAACAGGTCTCTCTCATCAAAAAGGTGGAACGATATTTACATAAAGAAGTGTTGCACAAAGTTCAGACTTCTGAGCTGTTATCAAACATTGTATCAGCACAAAAAGCAATTTTGCAGTATGATGGATTGCTGCCAAGATGTTGATCAAATTCAGGAGGTTTGCAGCAAATTAAGAAGTTGCTCTGTATGCCTTTTTCACAAAAGCATTCTGTTTTTCTGTTAATAGTTTTCTTCTTAGATGAAGTTACAACTTTTTACATTTGCTTATCCCCACTGTTGTTTACAATATTATTTTAGCTGTTAAGTTTTAGACACAGTGCATGCTGGAGTGACATAATTTGTAGGAGGTTTCTTTCAAGAACATTTACAGGTTGTTATTTGCTATACAGCTTAAGTAGAAATTTGTATTGACTTCACAGGAGAATTTTGCCTTCAAGGAAAACCCAAATGGAAACATCTATCACAATATGGCCTCACATTAAGCTAAAATGTGGTGCTTTTCATTAAAATATTTATAAATTTCTCTACCACTATATGCTAAAAGGAAAATAAAGCAAAATAAAGTGAATAAACCCCTATGAGTTTCCAGAGACCTTGCTCTACAAAATAATGCTGTTTGCTCTTTCTCCAATTTGGTTCTGCCTTAGGACACTACTCACAGTGCTAATGCTACAGAAGTAGTATGATATAGAAGATAAATAAAAAAAGATACATTTAATTTATAGATTCAGGAAGGTGGGAGGACAGAGGGAAAAGAAAGAGAGGTAAAGAGAAAGAAGGAAAATAGGGAGAGAGGGAGGAAGAAATATGTCTAGTGCTACAGGAAAAGTTAAAGCCATACTTTGGAGCTCTTCATACAAGGATCTCAAGGGTCTGCATAAAGCCCTTCATTTTCACTATCTCTTGCCTTACAACAGGTAAATGGAATTACAGAGAGGTAAAAATAAGTTGCCAAAGCCAAACTGGCAGCAGAGAAGAAAACAGAAGCCAAGCATCTTGAGGCATGGTTCTCTCTCCATTAAGTCTCATTACTCTGGGTCTTACTAAAGAAATTGAGTATTTTATTATAGATAATGGGTACATTACTGCTGCCCAGGTCTTGTTCTTCTAGTTCTGTATATAATAAGTCTTCTTCCTACATGACTGTGAGTGTGCACAGCCACTTGGAAGCTCCAGTGTCAGTGGCAATGGGGACTGCGATTGCTCCTAGGAGCTACTGGTACGGTTCCCAAACGAGGCTCAAGAGAATTACGTGTTGTATTCAGCTTTGGGTCTTACCACTTCTCTGTTTCTTTGATCCTCATCCCATTCTGTCTTTGAGATTGCAACTGATTTGGACCTGTTGAAGCTGTGCTCTTTCGATAAAGGAAAGAATTAATGCTGGTTCAAAAAAAATGAAAGAAAACAAAAAGGAAAAAAAGTCCCGCTAATTTAAACTCTAGTGTTTCCAAGCAAATTTGATTTGGTGGAGGTTTTTTTTTCTAGATTTTATTTCTAAAAACAGTTCACATCAGAATGTGGGGGGTTGTGTGGTTATGATGGGAAGTGTGAACTTGGTTGACTGCAAGCCTTGCAGCAAGCACTCATTGATGGTTGCTTAGTGTCTGTATTTCATATTTAGGGTCAGACACTACATCCCTGGTAAACAACACCAAACTTTATTGATTACAATATCTTCATGTTCTTTCTGTTCCTTTATAGAAATTGTTGCTGGCATCAGAGGGAGTTTTACATGGACTCAAGCACGGACAATTGGCCCTAGTGTCAAGGAAATAACTTTTTTAGACTGTGGGGTTGACTGCTACAGGTGCTAAACAGCTGTCATTAACAGAAGCTCATCATAGCTCAGCACATCTTCAGTACCTGGCAGGGTGACTTTCTTGGAGCTTAGGCAGAAGCAACCACTCCTAAGACATGAGTGAGCTGGTGCTCAGCTGAGCACAGTAACAGTACCTGCCAAGGGCTTTAACTGCTGCTTTACCCTTCTAAGAGACAGCCAGACCTATGCTAAAATGCACTTCTCCTGGAAGAGTGCCTTAGTTTCAGACCTCTGCCAGTTAACAGATTTCTGTTAACTTTCCCAGTAAATGTAGCTGTTGCAAAGTTCAGGTCTTTACTCCACACATTATCGATTTATGTTCCTCCCACATAACGTTAAGTAAAAGACAAGAAGAAATTATATATTGTGGTATATATTCAGTCCAAATGTGTCTTTGTCTAGAGTAATGTAGTAGTTTTTTAATCTCTGAACTGATATTAACACAGAGCTCAGTTGTAAATCTACCCAATAATTTTCCTTTAGAAAGACTACTTTACATTACAGAGAGAACTAATTGCTAAACAGCAAAAATCCTTTTTCAGTTCAATTCTACATGTCAGTTTTCCAACTATAACTCTTCTTCATTCTTATTAGAAGGAGTCTGAGTGTGTCAACATTCTTATTGATGTTTTCTGCTGAATGCTTTGTTATAAACTGAACATAATTAAATGTAAGTAGACTGGTCTTTCATCATAGCTCAAGGGTATAAGGCTAACACATTCTTTCTCCTGTTATCTCTGCAGTCCTCTCAGATGAAAAGAATGCAAAGTATCAGCATTCTTTAGGGTTGGAAGCCTTATGACCTCTCCTTAAGAAATGGCATCATTTGAACAATGGTGGAAGAAACGTTGTTTTGCTTTTTAGTTGTGTTCCAGATTTATGTCAGTTTTAATGAATATATTTTCAAAATACTTGCTGAGTGAGAGCTAAAGGTTATAAGACGTTTTTAAAGCAGGCATTTATATTTTATTTCTCTGCACAAAGATTCAGTTCGTTTACCAGTTTTCATTTGTTTTCCAGTTGCCCAGACTACATGACTTATTTATTTTAGTTGCTAGTATTACAGTTTTTATACTTTTCACAGAAATCTAGTTTTATGTTCAGCGATTATCCCATGTTGTATCATTAGAAGGTTATTCATGCTTGTTGGGTCTGGCTGGGATAGAGGTAATTCTCGCCATAGCAACCCTTATGGTGCGCACTGTTTTGGATTTGTGACCAAAACAATGTTGGTAACACAGCAGTGCTCACACAGCATCAAGGCTTTCTCTTTCTCCCAGTCTGTGCCCCGCAATGAGGGAGTGAGCCAGCTGCGTGGGTGCTGGGCTGTTGGCCCAGGTCAATCCACCACAGTGCTGGGCTGTGGGAAGCTGAGTACCAACTTCACTTGTGTTTTAAGAGAGGCTGCTTCCACCTAAGTTCTGACACGGCCACCCTCTCAGGTACTGAAAGGTGCTGACCTGTGATGAGCTTGGTAAACGGCAGCTGTTTAGCACCTGTAACAGTCAACCCTACAGGCCTAAATGGCTGCCAGGAAAATTTGCTTTCCAGCTTTTCCATGACTGGCCTGTATTTCTCCAGATCTTCCTTCTTGCCCCTCTTGAAGAGAGATGTGACAGTTGCCCTGCACAGTCTTAAGAAACCTACCTGTGATTGCCATGACCTTTCAAAAGTGATAGCAGATCTTGTCCCAGCACTGTTGGATGCACCCCAGCCAAGCTCATATGTTCAACTGGCCTAAGTGATCCCCAGCTCTGCTTGTTACTCTCTACCATGAGTAATGCATCAGTTCCACTAACTGTTATTAGGTTTCTCATACCCTTGAAGGATCAACATACAGGTAAAAACTGAGGCAAAAAAAAAGCACTAACTCACATTCTTTGTATCCTTTGTCACTAGGTCCCCTAGGTAGGGGACTTAGAGCAGATCTAAGTTTTCTCTACCCTTCATTTTGCTGCCAGAAGTCCTTCTTAACAGATTTTCTGAGCCGTGCTAGTTTCTCCTCCAGCTAAGCTTTAGCTTTATTAACTCCACCCCTGCACATAATGTAAAGTTGTAATGAGATAGTATGTATATACACACACAGAGATATATCTAATAAAATACAATAGAAGTATTACACAAGGTAAAGAACTAAATGCAGAGTGGATATGTCATTGAACTGTGTGTAATGAGGTTTCTATATTAAAAAAAATAGAGTACGTAGAGATATATTTGTTGCACTTATGGCACGTATAGATAATCCAGCCAGACTGTCATATCAGGAACCACTTGAGTTTCTTCTCAAAACTCCAAAAGGACATTAAGATAGACTTCAGTATGCATGGCGTGCTACGTAACTAATAACCATATGGGAAGGCAAAGGTCTGTCTAGCCTAATGAGTGTCTAGCCTAATGAGTGAAGCTCTGTAACAGCCTGTAAGTATCAGGCCTGTATTCTACCCACTTGTTTCCAAGAAATTTAGGTCTATCTCTCAGTTCAAACTTGTGAACTGGGACTTGTAGGAGGTCCAACAGAACCCATCAGCCCCATACTCAGAGCAATGGATGTAGACTGACCTTCTCTAGTGGAGGTTGCCAGGCCCTGCTCGATGCAGATGTCATTTTCCTCCAGATTTAACTTTCTTGAGAACGTCAAAAACTCCGCAGAATGCCCTCCGTATCTTTGGTGCAAAATAGGTCTGCATTCCTTGACTGTTAGGATCCACGGGCACAAAGGTGTTGTCCTGAGCAATCCACTGGCTGAGGAGTTTCCCAGAGAAATCTGAAATTGAAATAAATTGTCTTAGATAGATACATTTACTCAGGTCTCCTATGTCTTTATTTGGAATGAAGTGTAATATCATCAGCCCCGTATCACAGACTCCTTTCAAGTTTATGATGTGGTCAATCATGTCGTGTATTAACAGATAAGCTTCTTTTGCACATGACCGTCAAATTTTGTGGTGGTTAGTGCACCGTGCCTTTGTGCAATCACTACTGCTATGCATACAAGATCTTAGTGTCCCCCAGCAACACCTGCAATTGTTTCAATGATCCTTGTCCTTCTAATTTCTATCCACTCCTCCTGTGGTGGCATGCGTTGGTTCTATGTGGGTATCTAGCTCACTTACCTTCCCAAGACAGCTTGTCTGCGGAAACCCTCTGTCCTCTTTTGTGGCCATAGGGACTTCTTACCTCCCTGCCACCACAGTCTGCTACCGCATTGCTGTGTACTTCTCTCCTTTCTTGCCTCCCTTCCCAGCAAAGTCCTGAGGACAGTAAGCTACCAGAGGCTTTCCACTTCCCATTTCACAACCTGTACTGCATTTTGATGAATTACCAGAGGCTATACTGGCCACCGAGCAACATATTGACTTTTCTTTCTTGAAGAAATACCGTCCCTGGATCTTGAATCTCAGCAAACTGAAATAATGATGGTGAGCTGGAAACAGCTGAAATACCAATTTGGTGTTACAATTTGCAAGCCATGTTACAAGGCCATGGGGGAGAAAGACTGATACTGCTAGGTCAAGGAAAATGTGTATCAAAGAACTAATCGAGGGTCACCACCATCATTTATGGACACTGTGCGAGGATAAGAGGGGGGCTGAATGGATCGTTCTGAATTCATTGCATCCTTTTGTCAATATCTGTCCTAGAGGAGAAAAAGGACCCATAATCCTCTTTGCAGCCACCTAATTTATTATTTTTTATAGGCCATTTCTTTCAACCCTTTACTGATTTTAAATTCTTGGCTGTTAGAGTACTCCTGGTTCCTCCTCAAGGACAACTCTGCTAGAAATATTGTCTCTTATGGTCATCCTGAAACAGAGCCTCAAATTCACAGATTAACTGGGAAAATTCTGGCTCCCTAAACTACCCATCCTTCTGCCCAAGGACTAGTGCTCCTTCCTTGCCCATTCTGTCTACTCTTTATTATTCTACTCGCCCTTTTTCATGGCACAAACTTAATCTTAGTTTCCAAACCTGTGCCTGGCACAGCACTGTAAAAGTTTACAAGCTGCCTAAAAGACAGTGCTCTACGTTGAAACTGAACTACTCTTTTTCTGTTATTGTCGATAGCCACAAGTCACACTTCACTCCATTTTCCCCTGTCTATAAGTTAATTCTTGTCTAAATTCAATCACAGGTTAAAAGCACATCCTTTAGAACATGGCCTGCCTCTGCTTCTGTAATACTTGTTGCTGGCTCTGTCTTCTCTTTTCTCTGCACAATTGCTATCTTTTCCCATTGTGGGAATGAAAATAGCTCCATATGGTCCTCTTCCAGGTGTCTTTCCAGAGGATAAGCCAGCCTTCCATATTTCTACTAGCTCTGAACATCCAGTTGAAATCCCTTCATCAACATTTTTCAGGAAGAAATGCCCTGTTTCTCTGCTCTGCTCAGTTCCATACATCAGTTAAACCTGTTGATCTTGCTTGCTTTCTGTTCACATAATCTTTTCTGTCCTCTGGAGACAATCCTGAAATAAAGTTCTGCTGCATGAAACCCACCCTCAGCTTACGAGGGTTTATGAAAATGACCTAGCTGCTTTTAGTCTCATGGGCACTTCTCATATTTCTTGTCTCCCAAGTCTGCAGGGAATAAAAATTAAATGAAAAATCCCAAACACAAAATCTAACACAGTCCTCTAGTGCTTCCATGCCATCTGCTGGCATGCGTTTTGTGACCTGACATCCACACTACTTGTCCTACCTGGACATCTCTTTTGTCCCCTCTGCCTGCAAGCTGCACTGACCGCAGATAGTTGCATCATGGACTAAATGTGAATCAAACCCTGTGCTATGAATGTAGCTGTCACCTGGAAATACACCTCAGATATCCTATGTCTGACTTACCCTGTAGGGTAGAGCTGAGTTGTGTCTGGTCCAGTGATCCTATCTGATAGACAAAAGTGGCACAGTCCGTTGTTATCTTTGTATAAAACATAGGTGAAGCCTTAACGTGAAATAAAACCTTCTGAATAAAGAAATAATGTGCATTGATTTTCAGAAGTATTTTTGGTTTTGATCAGGTAGAAAGAGAAGTGTATCAGCTGGTGATAAACTGATTAATAGTTTGCTAACACTCAAGCTAAGTTGAATGTGTCTGATTTGCCAAAAAAGAAACCAGCATTTTTAAAGAGGCAAGGACAAATAATAGTCAAGAAAAAGATCCAAAGTGAAGGATCAATCTTTCACTTAAGAAGTCAAGGTTCAAAATATTGTGGTAAGAGAAACTTGATTTTGAACACATCCTTAAAATGTGTTTAAAATATTGTATTATGAAAGGTAACATTCTTTCCTGAGCCAAGATCCCCTTGTGTGAGCCAAACCTGAAAACGAAGTTATTTCAAGACCAGATCCTGAGTCAAGAGGTTGTGAATTTCCAACAGTCTCTCAGCTGCCTCATGATGCATGAGAAGAAACTTTAGACCCAACAACACAAATAATGACGGAAGACGTGCATGAGATTTCCATTTCCTTTTGGCACTTTGACTTTGCAACCACATTCTTTAAATTATGTAGGCAATCATTTTTCTTACTTTTTACTTTAGGCTGACTTGACTTAAGGATGATTTCATGGTAAATAGCTAATGACTTAATCCCATAGGTGCAGCTAACCTTAGAACCAGACTACTGTAATATCCTTGCAATGCCCAGCATCCCAGTGCATTTCTTTTTTTTCTTTCTGGAGCTCATCACATGGAAGTTTAAGTGGAAGAACCATTTTCCAGTGACCAGCACTAACCGGGAAAGCAGCAGAATAATGGAGAGGAACGCTTAACCAAAGAATTCTGCCAGTTTAGGTGTCAAAGTATTTCCTAACATTGAATGAAAAGATTTCTTAAATGTTGAGTTTCGTAAAGTGAAAGGCATGCAGCACTGTGAGAAGTAGCAGGAAAATGATCTGTTATAAATATTTGAGCTCTTGCTGAGGTATCTTTTCTCCTTTGTCCTCCCTGGAATAGCTAAAACTAACATCTCTATTGAGCTTAAAGAACCGGGTCAATCAACTATTGAACACAGAGCATTTGTCGCCTAGAGGAATGAATAATTAATGTAGCCTCACTAATCTGATATCAAAGTGAAGGCAATGTAACAGCAAATATACCTATGCATAAGGGGAAAGGAAGACAATAGTAACATCTTATCAGGTCTGCATAAGTGGTTCACACACATGAACCTGAGCTGAGGGTGCAAGCTGAAAAGGCTGGTGAAAATAGGCTGACTGAGAAACCAGAATAATTTCTTTTGCTGGGAAGAGAAGTGAGACGAAGGCAGAAAAGATGTCTGAGCCTGTTCAAAAAGAAGCAAGGAAAGTATTTCCAGCTGAAGATTTTGGACTTAGAGATGAAATCGCTGCTGCTAAGCTTGACTATTCTCTAAGGTAATGAAAGATTCAAGCTTGTTGTATTTCTGTAGCTTCTTCAGTACATCCTGCCTCTGAATATAACTTAGGCAAATCTAGAGGTAGAGAATATTTCTTTTTAATGGTTCTTCCTCTATCAGAAGATAATAATGTGTTGGAGGAAAAAAATACATGTTCTGAAGATATTCCTAGGAGCTTGGGTACATTTTTAAAAGGAGATACTGTAGCGTAAATGTTCAAAATTGCTCTAGAGCCAGTACAATCCACAGAGACAGTGTGGAAAAAAACAGGGTAAAAAGGGAAACAGGAACTGGTGAATAGGAAGTGTAAGCACAAAAACATTTTTGGAGATCATTGAGGTCCCCAGAGCTGCAGCGAAATTTATGCAAGTTTCTGTTTTGGGAAACAGTTAAAAAACTGAGCTTGAAATCAGAGGTGGAAGTGTGGAAAAGATGAGGAACTGACTGTGTACGAGAAAAAATACTCTAGGGGACCGTATACAGTTTTTTCTTATTTACGGTGTATAGTTTAAAGCCTTTTCTCCGTGATAAACTTGTGCCAGTCTGTTTAAATATGCAGTTTAAAATAAATACAACAGGTATCCCTATTTGAGCTTAAACCATTTCTTGTATTTTTAATTCAGGACAGTGAAAAAATTGCATATGCTATGCGAAGTAAAAAGAAGTCTACAGCAGAATTTGCACAAGCTTTCAGCATGTGCGCTGTCCACAGCAGGGACAAACCTGATAAAAGTATTTCACTGCTGAGAAGGTGTAACTGAGAATTTACCATTTTTCAGAGAAGTCCTTTGAAAAAGAAGCTAGAATTAAGAAAAGTTGACTGCCTTATAGAAAAAAAACAACCCACAAGAATGCCAGAAAGGCTGCTGTGTTTACATATCGAAGGCAAAGAAGAGCACATGGAAAGTCACGTTCATCCTGCTCTGTTCAGCATGTAGGAGAACTGCAATCTGGACTTCAAAAAAACAAATAATCAATGTCGCGTTCTACTGTGAGGTAGGTGGATCATTGAATATCTATTGTGGGAGAAAGGAAGAGTGCTAGTTTCTCAATAGATTGGCATGAAGTTTTTCTCTTCTCCAGCAGTTCATGTATCTTTGTAAAAACACAGTAATCAGTAGAGGGGAGTCTGTACAGATCTAGGAAATAAAGAGCAAAATTTGCAATAATTTTACTGGAAAATTTCCTCCTTTTTCAACCATCTGTATGTTGTAATGAGGTAACCATGATAGGAATATGAAAAGGTAGAGCATATGGGATTCTTTCAGTAACACAGAATGATAGTGAAGGAAAAAAAGCAACTCTGATAATAAATGTAAGCTAGGAAAAGGAAGAAGGCATAGCTGAAAAATAAGAGAATCCTTGGACTAAAAATACCTAGTGGTAGTAGTAGGAGACCATTACATGGCTGACTGCAGACTAATTGCATTTGTTCAGTCATTGTGAAAATGGATACAGATGGGATGCACGAGTTTGGAAATATCCTACTGTTAAAGAGAAAATAAAGCAAATGTTACATGATGAGCCATTACCTAAGATGATGCTGGAGAGAACTCAGAAGATCATATGTCTAAAATATTCTTTTCTGCTTTGGCAGTTCTTTTAATTAATTTTTACTGGGTTTGGGTTTTTTTTTTTTCCCATCAAAAGAAGTGCAGGATGGTGATTGGAGGAAAAAGGAGGCAGATCTTAGCTAGTGAGATAGGCTTTCTTATACTGCCACTGGCTGAAGTAACATAACACTTCCTTCTAGAAACAGAACTTAATTTTGTTGAAATCTGTTGCAGTCGATCGCAGAGCTTCACTGGCTCAATGACTATTGTGCATTTTCTTCACTGCTGTGGTATTGCAGGTTCTTACTGGGATGCCTTTGAAGGCACAGTCTAGATTTTATAAGCCTTTTCTGAGTAAAAACAGCTGGAGAAACAGCTGTCATCAAAGTTAACAGTTCCTTGGAGGTCTGAATACATTTCAGATTAAACAGAAGAAAAAGCCTGGACCAGTCTTTTTTATATGGTTTTCACATACTGATAGCGCACCTCATGACGACTGAGACTCACAGCTGTTATTCCTGACTTCGCTGTTTTTATTACATGTATCTTGGAAAGTTACGTCAGGTCCCAGCAAGTTTTATAATGGTCAGAAGGAAAGCATAAAGGATAAAATCTCTGTTTCCAGCTGCATGAACAGTACAGTGGGGTTCTACTTAGTTCTCAAAATAGTAGGAGATGGCTGATGTATGCCAGGGAGTAAATGTTCCTTACTAGTCAGCACCATCATTTCCCACAATTCAGACAGACTTACCAGTCTGAATTACCAAATTTACCACACTGGGCAGCCTTTGGGCCAGATGGCTGGCATCTCATTCTCTGCAGCTAAAGAAGGCTGCGCGTTACCTTTCATTAGAGAAATCATAAGATACCCTTAGTCGTGTGTTCCTCAGAGCAGGGTGACTGTGACATTTAGCGTGAGCCTAGTAGAGAGCTATTTTACTTTACGTCTCCACAGTCCACGTAAATCAGCTTTACTGCAGGCACTTTTGTGTTTATTTGTGTCTTAGAAACATCCTGACACAAAACTAGTAAATTGTTTTGCAAAATGCTTTGGGTTCACTGGATGCCCATGTGTTGCCTGGTCTAGTCGAGAGGTGGCACCCCTGCCCAAAACAGGGAGGTTGAACTAGATGATCTCTAAGGTCACTTCCAGCCTAGGCCATTCTATGATTCTATGATTCTATGAAAAGCAGAAAGAAAATGCAAAAGACATTTTGTGGACAGATTTAAGTCTGAATGTTAAAATACTGCAGTGTGGTGAGAAACACTGAGGCATTTAAGGTACTTCTTTAGGCTCTGTCAGTTATCCAGATACAGAGTCAGGAGTGCAGGCCCCCAAGCCCTGATAATTTAACATAGATTTTCGTTCATTTTGGCTAAACTGCTACAAACTTATGCAAGCCACACTAATTAGATAAGCCTGAGGAGCCCTCTGCATTGCAGCAGGAAGAACCTGTCAGAAAGGACCTTATGGCCTTTGAGGAAAATTCTACAAAACCACAGGAAAGATTAAAATTATACTGCAGAAAACTGAACTCTCAGGGGAAAAAAAAGAGCTTAGAAAGAAAGGAACAATAAGGAGGTGGAGACAGAGCCAGTGAGAATAGTTTTACTATCATTTAGAAGAAAGAGGAGGTGAGGTGGGGCTGTATACACCAAAGAATCGTGTCTGAAACTTCACAAGTCAGGAAGAAAAGCTCACACACTTGCTTCCAATAATCCACATTTCTCACATTTAGCTGACAGCAGCAGAGGACACTGCAAAAGCACTCCTGTGGGTACATAACTATGAAAGTTTGGAGAGCATTACTATTCACTCTGTGAAAGACAGATATTAAATATTTAAATCAATTTAAATGCAACTGTTCTGTTCTTAAGTCAGAGAAAATCCGCAAGTGCATCAAAGACGCCCAAGGATTTCGGTAGCAGGCTTTCCAAGGAAAGGACCAAAAAACCAATTACCTGAGATGTAGTATCTAAGCATCTGTCAGCCACGTCTGAAAACCAGATGCTTAAGCTGGTGTGACAAAGCCATTGCCCAAACATGTGGGCTGTGGCTGCAAAGGAGGGGCTCTAATTAATATTCACTGACCTGTGTCCTACGGATTCCCAACATCAGAGGCCTTCGTGTGTTCCCATCTGAGCCTACAACAGACTAAACAGAGATGCCTAAACCAAGCCATGCTTCCCGCAGTGTCACTAAAGCCCTGGCTCATCGGGCCGAGCAAGAGCCGACATTTGCGGTGGGCTGGCTGTTAGGTGGAGGTTGCTTGGCAGAGTGAAGTACAAGAAAAACTTGTTACTGAAGCGTTGCACAAGCATTCACCATTAAAGCTATAATCTTACCAGATGTTTTGTCATTTATCTAAAGCCTTTGCTGTCAAGATTTGCATGTTTACAGGAACCTCTTGCTTGTTTCACTTTAATGTATTTAGCTGATTATAGATTTTATTGTGTTTTTCGCTCTGAAACAACGTGGTAGTGCATTAGTCGGTCGTGTCAAACTTAACAGCTGGCTCTTCCCTTGTGTCTGAGTTAATTATTGCCTTTGCTGTGCTCCATCAATGCATAGCCCCAAGTTCCTACCCTCTGGCTGAGCCTGCCAGTGTCCCTCGGTGGGGCTGAATCTCCACTGATGTGTTCATTATCTGGCCTAAAGCAAACGGTGGGCAGCCACTGTTTGTCTGATCCAGGACGCTCAGATCTGCCCTCCTCGTTGTCTCTGCTAGCAGTTATGGTGTCCTTGCCAAGCCAGGATGGCCAGACCTGTGGCTAGCAGTCAGTCTTCTCCCCCACAGTATGTAATGGTTGATTCTGTGCCATTTATTTCACCACGTGGCACGTATGTGTTCAGATCAAACGAAACTGCCCTTCAAGGCTCTGAATGTTTTGGTGAGTGAGCCGTGCCCATGGGTATCATGCAATCTTTTCAACAGTCCAGTTTATTGACTGGGGGATGTCATTCGGAAGAAGAATCAGAGCATCAGGATTCACTGTGTGACAGAAATAATGTCCAAGCAGAAGCTGCCCAGAAGTTTGATGAGACAGCAGCTTTAACTTTCATCCCAGAAGGTGAAGTACAAGGCCAATAGTGTATTCTTGCCTGAGTCCAAAAGTTTATTTGGACGTAGAGCTACGCTGATGATGGCTTCTGGCAGTCATGATAAATTGTAACTCGTGGTCAGTCTGAGGCACCTGCCTGCTGCACATAGCTTCATCAGTTTGTGGTATTTACTGAAAATTTGCTCTTCGAGATAAAACTTAATTTGTATCTTTTCTCATTATGCCTTTGGCATTTGATTTATTTAGAGTTCCCGTACTTAAATATTTACTTGTTGTGCTTAATCACCTCTCAGTAACTAACATTCAGAGATCTTCAGGGACTCCCCTGTCTATAGAGATAGCACTGACCAGCTGCATTTTTTAACGTAGTGCCACAGTCTCACAGCATTTAATTAAATACCCAATTAATTTAAATTATGAAAATATAAATGGGTCTTTTGCTCTAGAATTGCTCTGCTAAGCAGTTATTATCTAGCAAAGCAGTTATTTAGTTAGTACATTTTATTTCAGGAAATTCTTTATAGTAATTATCCTACCTAATTTCAAGATGTAGTTAATACTCTTAGTTTTCTCATCTTGCCAAATGGGTTTTTTTTTTTGCTTTCATAACATTTCCTACTATATGTATCACCTGATACTTGGGCCACATCTGTGGTAAATTGAGCAGAAGCTTCAAATAGCATCACTTAGTTTTTCAGGGCACCAGTCCTCAGGAGATACAAAAGAGAGGTTTTCAAAGGTGACTTGTTTTAGAAAGAGGTCCTGAAACCATTTTTCCTATTGTAAAGCTCTTCATACTTTCTGGAAAATTAGTGAAGGAGAAATGAATGGCAAGTTCCAGCAGGTTAGAAAGAAGAGCAGGTGGTGGATGGCATGTGCGCCTGTGAGTCTGATTTAGTTCTCTGCACAGTATCTGAGGTGGCCTTAAGAAACTCAATTCTGTGGCGAGAATCAGTTCTGTGCCATATTGTCTGATATCATAGCTCCCTAAGTTGGGGGTATGCTGTCACCTGAGTGAGACCTCTTACAAGGAAACAGAGATCAAAGATCCCATTCCCTCTGGTGCTTGAGCAAGATTCAAATCCACATCAGCACTGAGGGTGATCACATGCCCCTCTAATCAACGTTGTGAGGATGAACAACATACTGATTTTACAGGATTCAAATAAAAGAATAATGAGGGCTAAACAAGGACTTTGAGTAGTTTGACTCTAGGAACAGTAATGCAGTTTGACTGCAGTAATATACTTCAGTGTTGTAGTCTATCTCAGCTCTGTCAACTACAATTAAGAGCAGTATTGTAAATTGACCATAGATTTGTGTTGAAATATTGTAATTCCAAATACCTGTTTAGCCACTTGCATAATCACTGAAGCAGTAGTAGCCTAAACCTGGTTTCTCTGATATGACTGTTGATGAGGACACCAGAAATTGATATACTTAATTATCCTGACATTTGTCCTCACAGCCAGAGCAGAGGGTATCTAGGTGATGATGGGATTCAGGAATGAGAAAAAGCCATTACTGCACTTTGGTGGACTGCATGCTGACACTGTACTGAGAGGTATGTCTGTCCTTCATCTAATCTGCTCTCACTTCTGGCCTCCGTGCACAAAATAGAGTTGAAAGGGACTTTATTAGTTGATTTCCAGACAGTGAATGGCTTGGCAGCAAGGCAGAGTTCCTTCTAGCTCAAATCGTGCTTCAAGGAGCCAGCTTCCCTGACATATATCCCACATATTCCTCCCCATCTCTGGGCTCATGTAATGCATCTTGGGGAGGTCTACCAAAAAAGCAGAGACAGTAAACAAGTCTTGGAATGCCTTAGATGCTCCTTCCAATAAACTATACACTTGGAATCCCAAATCAACTTACATCAAGTCTCCACCTTTCTTTGATCCTCTGATTTTGGCTCTTCAGACTCCCAAACCAATAGAAGATGCCCATGTCCTGTTGAGTTTCGGGGATTATGTGACAACTGACCACATATCTCCAGCTGGGAACACAGCAAGAAATGTCCATGCATCCCCAGGATGTAACCCAACACGTAGCAGAGAGAGGGAACTCCAGGAGATCTGTAGCAGTGGGAAGATTTGCTGCAATTACAGACTGGCTTACCTTTTTGGAAATTCGCCCCTGCCAACTGAGTTTCACCAGACACCGTTACTAAGGTTAAATTTTCAATGCTCTAATTTCCTGCCTCTCCTGAAGTTGAAGGACTAATTTCAGATTCGCTTTCTAGTTTAAAGGGACAGTTTCTGTATAGCAACTCTGAACCCTGATTCTGCAAATGCGAGTTGTTCGGCAGCACCACTGTCCTTGTGAAGGGAATTTTTGAAGCGATTATTGCTCCACTAGAGAGATCTGTACTGTAAATTGTTTAGCAATGGGTTGGCTGATCATCAGCTGATATGTTTTTCATTCTGCTTCCATTGTAAGACTTGGCAGCTTTGCAGTTTAAATGCCCTCTACTAGATTTCTAAACTATGCTTTAATAGAGCATGAAGTCTAGTAGTGGCCTCAGAGGGGATTAGGCAACTGTGGTTGAAATAACTGATGGTTAGGTCTCAGTGGACTAAGTCTATCAGTAATCAAAGCTCTCCAACACTAAGTTAATTTTTATTGCTTTTTTTTTTCCAACTTCTTTGTACTCAGAAGCAACTTTATCAAATTTTCAG
Source organism: Apaloderma vittatum (assembly GCF_000703405.1). Taxonomy (NCBI): domain Eukaryota; kingdom Metazoa; phylum Chordata; class Aves; order Trogoniformes; family Trogonidae; genus Apaloderma; species Apaloderma vittatum. The sequence continues at coordinate 239,936 of NW_009697319.1, read as the reverse complement.
TCCCTCACTGCACAAAAAAAAACCCCAACCCTCTGGCTGAAAAAAAGATTTCGTAGTAGTTTTTTCTCTGAGATTTAAGATTAACAGTTCTACTACAGGAACTGTACCAGCTGGTATTCTTCCACCATTCAATTGGGTGACACGGCTTTTACAGTTCAAAGGCAATTTTCGTATAATGGAGTTAACTTCCCATAAATTTAATGCAAATCTAAATTTTTAATTGGTAGTGGTTTATGTATTTTTATACTAGATGACTTAAGGAAATCCAAGTAAAATAGAAGTAGATAAGTATTTTTCTTTTTGCAGATAATATTATCAGAATGATAACAGGGTACACGGATTAAAATAATCTATTGGTGCTATAATGTCTGTGCCCATTTCAGATGTAGAGTTTCAAGTCTTTAATAAGTTGACCTGCTGATCTTAAAGCCAGAGAAAGCTGCTTATTAAACATACAACACTAATTTGAAGATATTGAATGAAGTTACAGTCTTGCCAGAAGCAAAATTCTACTACAGTGACAAGGGGTTTTTACTACTGTACAAGTCCTACATTTTGTAAACAGTGAGGAAAATTATTGCTATGATGCTTGGTAAACTTAGCATCAGCATAGAAATGAAAACAGGAAAGATAACATATTGTTCTCTAAAATTCTATACAGTCCAATATATACACTTAATATTTTCCTTTTGAATCTGTCTGGTGATTAACTCATTAATCCTCTGGCAATTGTTCCAAGAATTGTCCCTCAAGTGGTGATAAATCTGACGCCTGTTATGTGTGGATGCTTGTTTCAGTGTTTTCAACGAAAATGCATGAGACCTGATGGAATGCAACTGCAAAGGCTGAAGGAGCCAGACAATGTCATTGAGAGGCCACTCTTGATTATCTTTGAAAGGTCATGGTGATAAGAGGTCTGTAAGGACTGAAAGAAAGCAAATGTCTCTTCTACCTTCAAGAAAGGTAAGACTGATGATCCACTGAACTACAGACCACTCAGCCTCACACCAATCCCCAGGAAGGTAACAGAACAAATAGTCCCACAAATCATTTCTAGATGCGTGAAGCACAAGAAGCTTCAACTCAGACGAGCAGACAGTGAAGGGGATTCAAAACTAGCTGAACTGCTGAGATGGAAGAGTTCTGATCAGTGAAGCAAAGCCCAGCAGGAGGTCAGTCACTAGTATTATGTCCTAGGGGTCAATACCGGCTCCAATACAGTTTAATTTCTTCATTACTGACCGGTATCATGAGACCAAGTGCACACTTGGCAAGGTTGCAGAAAACAAAATTGGGAGGAGTAGCTGATATCACAGATGCTTGCACTGTTCTTTAGAAACATCTGAAGAAATAAGAGGAGACTCACGGAGTCCAACAATGGAAAATTACTTGTCCTACATCTGGGGAGAAACAATCCCATCCACTAGTACAGGCTTGGCAGAGAAAGACCTGGGGATCCTGGCAGACAAGAACTTGAACACAAACCAGCATTGTGCCTTTGAAGTGAAAAAAAAAAAAAAAAGAAAAAAAAAGCCAACAGCATCCCAGGTTGCATTAGGAAGAATATTGCCAGCAGGGTGATGGAGATGATTCTTTCCCGCTGCTCAGCATTGGTGAGGACACATCTGGAGTGCTGGGTCCACTTCTGGGCTCCCCAGTACAAGAAAGATGGACTTACTGGAGCAAGAGTGAAGAGCCACAAAGATGATTAAGAGGCTGGAGCATGTCTCATATGGGGAAAGGGTGAGTGAACTAATACCATTTAGCCTGGAAAAGAGAAGGTTCAGGAGGGATCTCATCAATGTGTATAAATACCCAAAAGGAGGATGTAGACAGGAGGGAGCCAGAGTTTTCTCAGTAGTGCCCAGTGACAGGAGGCAATGGGCACAAACTAACACACAGGAAATTCTACTTAAACCTAAGAAAAACATTTATTTACTGAGAGGGTAGTCCATTTATTTATTGAACAGGTAGTCCAGAGAGCTGGCGGAGTCTCCATCCACAGAGGTATCAAAAGCTGCCAGGACATCACCCTGCACAGTCTGCACTAGGTGACTGTTTTGAGCAGAGAGTTGGGACTAGACAATCTTCAGAGGTCCTTCCAGATTCAGTGACTGTCTGGATTCTGTGATTCTGTTTTATCTCAGTTTCCAAGGTGTGTTTTTCTGTCTCACAGGGACACTACAAGAAATGGTGAAGACTATGAGGTGCTTAAACACTGCAGTAATAGTATGAGAAATTACCTATAAAGCCTAGCTTTGAAAATATAGCTTTCCCTGTAGTGTATTGAAGAATAGGCTGGTGATATCCTCCTTCATGCCTAAATACATTGCTCACTGAACCCTGTGCAGTTTCAGTTGTTTTAAGTACAGTCATTTTCTATTTGTTCAGTAACAGAGATACAGTTCAGGCTGTCCGGGCACATTTAAGAGCTGCATCAGGAACTTAAAATGACATGGAGTCAGTGCAGCGAGTGCTATACTAAGAGTTTTCCATCTTTGTTTTCTGTCATGTTTTAGCAATCATTCTGCAGACTGCACTGCCGAGATTCAATTCTGGCACAAATGGAATTTATCTATTTATTTATTTATTTAGAGAGGAAATTGTCTTTGGCATATATTCTAAGTAACATAATAGAAATATTCCACAATTCGAAAAGCCTAATGTTAAGTTACATTATGTTATTGTTTTCCTGTCATGGCATATTTCATCATTGCCAAGCAGGGTACATTTCTGTAATGCCATGGCAGATAAAAACTCCATTCCACTGAGAATCTATCACATTAATGAATGGTTTAATACTACAGTAAGAAACACTACTCAGATAAAATGCTTTAATGATGGATGCCGAAACAGTTTCTAGAAGGGATTTGTTTTAACACAGGCAAATGTGCCTCCTTAGGCATCTGTGGGATTGCTGCTAATAAAAGGAATGAACACCATTAAATTGGTAACATCATGTGCCTACACTTTTATTATCCTTACTTTTTCTTTTATTGCATTTTACTAGATGTTTTTGAAATGTGAATTGTAGAATACTCTTTGTCACATTTATCTGTAGAGTTGAAGAACCTGTGTTCATTGCAGTGTTGCCCACAATGTGTTCACCTTTAAACATGTTTAAACTGTTTACACAGAGCGGTTAGAAGACTGCCACTCTCTCTATTAGACTGATGTTGCCTGGGAATCATCAATAGCAAATGATGATGCTATAAAAAAAAATATGCAACCACTGTTCTTTATCTGAGAGTATTATAAGCTTTTTTTTTTCCCTTTTGTTTGACTAGCAAGTCATGGCTGCATTTTATACCCAAGCTGGAATAAAGGCTCTAAAAATCAATTTAGATTATTATCCTAACATATTAAGCATCAAACCTTTCTTCTTTGTGTTTCTGTAAAGATTTGATTAGAAAGGTTATGTGTATTTTTTTCTGATACCATGCACAGAAACAAGACAGGTGTGGAAAGCAGAAGTTCTGAATGAAAGTCGAAAAAGAAGATGAGGTTTAAGGACAGTACAGATTTCTTTACAATTTTGAAACTGCTTAAGATTATAAAATAACAACTCTAATTGAATGTTTCCCACTATAATGTTATAGTAGTCTTTAAAACCATGTACAAAATTTTACTTAACAGTCAATATCTGCAAAATAGTTAGCCTCTCATATACTTGCTGAAGTAGAAAAAAAGTTGTGAATTACATTTATCTTGTATAAAATAATATTTATGTTATGTATGTCTTGTGTACATCCTAGGTGATACACTTGGGAGTCAATCTTTCCTCTATACTTTAAGCTCTCTTTTATTTGAGTAAACCTCAGATTAATTTTTTATTCAGTTTCCCATTACCGTGTCTTTGCTGCAAAGGAATCAATAATTTGCAAGATTATATGAAATATATTTCAAGCCTGAACTCCTGTCTCTGGCAGTAGCCAGCATTTGGTGTATCAGAGAAGGGCAAAATGAGCAAAATCTAAGTTCAGCTATCTGATTGTGTACTACTAAATATCTAGGGGAGAAATTTCATCTTCAGTCCTGCTAAGATTATTGTTAGACTTGGAACAAGAGAATGAATGCCCCTGTTTCTAATATTTATGTCCTTATTTTGTCCAAAATAAATTTTTGGAAATCCGCTGCAAGTAAAAAAATATACCAAGTGTAATATATACATACAGTATACATACATATGTATGCATATCAACTAAATATATATATAGGTAGGTATATTGAGTAAAAGACAAGCAGAATACCATATAATTTTAGTCAGGCATAAGATACTTATTCTGAGAAATCTTCCAAATTGTTAGTTTCATTGATGAAAATAACACTTAAAGGTCAATTGCAAATTGTTTTTCAAGTATCTCTTTCTGCAATTTTTGCCTTGACAGCTGTACTCTAAAGCTTTGACAAGTTTCCAGGGGAACTAATGGCTATAAATGTGACTGATAATTGAAAAATACAATTTTATTTCCTAATGGTACTACTAATCTAATTGGCACAATGCACTTCCTGAAATATTTGTCTTTAAAAAGCGACTCTTCTTTCTTCACTTCTATAAGAAATAGGTATTTAGTCCTCATTATTACACATAAGTGTGATTTATCCTTTCTCCTACCACTCTAGAAAGACATTTACAAGCAGACCCACATAACTACTCAGACAGAATTTAGTTATCTAAGACCAGAATTGTAGTATTCACAAACCTGTGCTCTGATCATGCCAAATCACCTCAAAGTTACCATTTTTTAAAAAGTATTCATATTATGCATGCACTTCTGGTTGTGAGCAAACTAAGAAGCATCTCAGTCTTGACAGGGCAGAGCCTCTTGAAGTCTGCTTGTGCATAATGCCCCTTAGCAGCCATTAGACAGACATTTGGCCACCTATTTTGTCAGAGGAAGCCTGTCAAAAGGCACCACCTAAGTGCATTTAGTGGCTGGTTATCTGCTTGGAGAGCAGTGGCTGCTGCTCTTGTCCATTTCCACTCACTGCTCCTCAGCAGCTCTGCAGTCAGTGCGCTGGCTCAGGCCACCTGAACTTAAGTCCCTGTTTTTGCTCTGCAGAAGCTGGTTTTTAGGATCCAGCTTTGCCAAGGCACATGCTGTATGATTCACGTCTCTGTATTTAAAGCTTCTCAAAAACATCCTGCAGTTGATTGAATAAATAGAGCACTTCATCCTGGGAAATGGCAAATTTTTAAAAGATCTTATATTTTCCTGTGTTTGGTATTTCATATATCTAGAAACCTTGAGGCTTCTGTCATCCAAACAGATTCCCTGAAAGCAGGAATTATTCCCACTTTCCTACACTAATCTACAAATGCTCTTTAGATCATATATTAGGAAACATTTCTTCACTGAAAGGGTTATCCAGCATTGAAACAGGCCCAAGGACGTGGTGGAGTCACCATCCTTGAAAGTATTTAAAAGATATGTAGATGTGGTGCTTAGGGACACGGTTTAATGGTAGACCTGGCATTGCTAGGTTAATGGTTGGACTCAAGGGTCTCTTGCAACATAAATGATTCTATGATTCTACTTCCTCAAAGCCTTGAGCTGTCTCTACCTAGGGTTAGAAATGTGGGATTCATATCACACCTTTACTCAAGCTTCCTGATATATTTTACTCAAGGAAATTTCCTCAGAAATCACTGGAGTAAAAGCTCTGGAGTTGGCAATAGTCACAATAAAAATATCAGTTAATAAATAAGCCTCAAGGGCATTTACAGTGCTTTCAAAAAATATTCATCTTTCCTCATACTAAAACTTGCATAATTTTTTCTCTACAACAGAGGTCAATATGTCAAAACAAGACTACAGCCTGCCACTAAAGCAGCGTACACAAATTCAGGAATAAAACTTTCAAAACACAGAATTTTGATTGTGCAAGAATCAACAAAAGTAGAGAAGATAGTGCAGGGACATCAGCCTCCTCCAACGTGCAGGGAAAGCTACCAGAGGGAAAGATGTTCCTGCCAGAATTTATTCAACGTTGGCAGTGCTCTAATATTGCTCTAATTTTCTTGTCTTTTTTCTTCTCATCTTTACTCAGCAGAGTCAGAGAGGTCTATGGCCACATGTACACTACTCTTCTAGAAGGGCTTCTGAGCCATTAAAAACATGATTCTGCCTTCATAATATGCTTTAACCTCAAGAGTTTGCTACACTTCCCTCCATTCTTTGCTCCTCTTCTTTAAAAACAAATTTAAAATAAAAGCAAGAAAAAGGAAAGACTCAACTTTTTAGCTACTTCTGGACTGTTTGGCTAGAGTTATGTTGTCAGACCCAGATCAATAATCACATCTGACAACTTCAAGCAAATGTTTATACTTGACTAATGGGAAATAGAATGAATTTATTTGCAGAATTATCATTTTTCTCAATTACTTTACACAAAGGTGTCACAAATAAATTACATACATGGAACTGAAGAGTACTAAAAAGGCCATAAAGTGTTTATTTATAGACAGTTGAAATATTTCCCAGAATTCAAACTTAACTGCAGCACCCTTTTTATCCTAGTGTAAATGGACCTTGATTTTAAAGGCATAAGCTAGCTCCTAATATACATTTAAGTGATCTTCATCAGTTTTCACAGAAAAAAAAAGCCACTTCTTTTTTTTATAAGAGCACACAAATATCTTTCCATTTCATCACACAGATAGCATGGGCAGAAAAAAGGCTCGGGGGCAGGTGCATGCCTGGCAGAAAGGACAGAGAATTGCTTTAGTGATTGAAATAGTGCCCTATATTTAACAGGGCTGATAGAAACTCAGCAGTGAATTTCCTTAAGAGCAAAACTCCTTAGTTTGTCTAAATCATTTCCCAGCCTGTAAAGGATGTAGAGAAATTAAAGTATGATTCAAAGTGGTCCTTAGTTGTTGGGGTTTTTTCCCCTCTTACAACTAGCATGTAATCTTTGCAGAATAGCATTTCACGTCCTGCATTTCACTAACTGCAAGACAAGGGAATGCTATTATTACCATCACTACTACTATTCTGACTGCTTTAGCTGTTGAGACATTAAAATGGTAAACCGCACCTCTTCCCGTTGGGTTACTTTTTCACTGAAGTGTAGTGTTCAGGTTAAGGAGATGGTTGATGCATCTCTCTGGAAGAAACATCTTCCTTAATGATGCATTTCTTTTAACTAATTTTTATTTTTCCTGAAGGCTGTATATCTTTTTCTGTTAAAAGCCATTTAAAAGTTTTCCAGTAATTATTTGTTGTTTATATAAACACTAACGTTCAAAATCTGTTCCTCCTTTCCAATGCATCTGCATACAACTTTTTTCAGAGAAAGCCCACAAATTTGTGAAACTTCGTGCTCTGCCCATTCAACGTGGAGAAAACCAGCTACTTTTGCTAGGGACTCTGCTTGATAACTGAGAAAAGCAGCTCTCTCATCAAGAAGCAGGCAAGGATTTTTTCTGCTTTTGAGGTTATTTATAAAATCATTTATTCTTCAATCAGATGCAGGCACTCAGACTGGAGTGAGGCTCCACTTTGTGGGAAGGCTTACGAAGCAGAAGTACATCTTATTATAGTCCAATGCTCCAGCCATGCTGGGATTTATGTTTCTGCTTTGGCAGGGCCCTAATGTCAAGCACATGGATTCATGCTTGAAGAACTGGACCAAGCTAAGAAAAGAGACAAGAATAAGCATAAAGATCAGTAGAGAGGTGGGGAAGACAAGCAGAACAAAAAATGTAAGCATGTGGTAAGAGACAACATCTGTGAGAAATAAAATGGTTGTGTTTTATTTTCTATTTAATTGAAAAATACCATATGTAAGCTGTGGAAATTGTTACAACTAGCAGAACTACAAAGTTATTAATGAAAGGCATATTTTTCCTATGAGCTTCACCAAAAGTTGCTACAAACACTTGGCGTTCCTCTAACATAATCCATATTTTCATTTTTTAGGGTCTTGGCAGGTATACGAAGCAAATCACTACCTCATTAAAGCTTTACTCATTCAGGAGACCTTTTGCAAAACAGATGACACTGGAGACGCCCCAGATAACGAGATCCAATTCAATAAATGCATCATGCTCCATTATTTGATGCAGTCCAACTTGAAATAAACAAGGTCCTGATCCTGTATCATTAAAAAAGAATCCCAGAATGCCTCCAACAGGAGAAGAAACTTCTGTTAATAATTTCTCACTTCCTCTTACTTATGTTGAAGAAAAATTAATTCAGGCTGGAGCCCATGCTGGAAAGACAGTCTATTAGAATTATGAGAAAAAAAGAGAGGTTAACATACAGCAGACTACTCAAAAAAGCCTTATTAAGAAAAGGAGGATGAATGTTGTCTAAAACACATCAGGATGCTATCAGCATGAAAGAACAACTACCTAAAATATTGGACAAGTAGGGGATATACTGGACCACTTAACAAGGATTCCAAAGACTCAGCTTCAGTGGCATCCCCATTGCAATGTGAATAGTCACTTGACAATTCTTTCTGTCCAAGTAAGTAGCCAAATCAGTAGGTTAGAGACATCTTTATTCCCTCTCTAATAGTTTCATATGAAGTGGAACTAGTGTAAGAGAAGAAGCAGTGTTCCCTACAGTCTTTTTTTATATCAGAATGCTACAGACTGGTGGCTTCCAAGTTACTGCACTACCTCAAAAAATTAATGTTCTAGCTTCTTCCTAAGAAATTGGGAGAGGCTGTTAAAACAAAATATATCCTTTTGCACATCCTTTATCTCCAATGCAATATAGCACACTTTGCTTTGGTAAGGCTTGCACTTACTCTGGGCTTTCTGTAGTCAGATAATCAAAACATTTTCGTTCATAAGAGGTAAATCAAGAGAGAATTGAACCAGAAGCTCTCACTTCAGTAACTGAACTGTCATGTACAATCTTTTTCCCTCCTTTTTCTGTGAGATTCTGCCTTTGGCACCTGACCCTGGAAGAGGATGAAAAAACCTGAAGGGAGCCAGGCACCTTCCTCTTGGTTGGAGGAATGCATCCAGGCTCTAAAGAGGACAAAATGTCAGACACACACTTACCCCCTCCCTTTTTGATTATTGCCAAAGTTTAAGGCTGGGCTGGCCACTGAACTTTAACAGGTGCTCTCTATGTTTCCCCCCAGCACCCTCTCAGGGAAGCCTAAGAGGGAAAATAGGGAGAGAGGCTTTAAGGCTGAAAAAGAGACTTGAAGCAATTAGGTAAAAAACCCCAATAATACTAACAGTAACAGTAAGGATGCCAAACTATACACATGCAAGAACACAAATATGCTCAAAGATACAGAACTTACGCCTTCCAGGTGACAACAAGGTCCCAAGGAGGAAAAGAAATTCCCCATCTGGACTCGGCAGCAGATGGTGGAGCCTGAGCACAAAGTCCTGATGGCAGTCCCAAAGCAAGAGGAAAGGAGCTCTGCCTCTGCCATACAGGGTGGGGGACAGGGGAAGGCAACCTGCTCTGTTGAACAGCGCTCCTCCGCAGCATAGAAACAGAATAATTTTAACAGCAGCAGCACAAGGAGAAATGATGAAGAGCTGATGGCAATCCCCCCAGCACAGCAGCACAAACAGCTCCAAGGCTCTTCTTAGGGGCCCTTTTATACTGAGCACCATGGGAAGGAGCACTGTGATTGGTCCATTTGGGTCACCTGACCCATCCTCTCCTCCCCACAGGTACAGCTGCCCCTCCTCCTCCACTGGTTGCCACCAGTGCCAGGAGCCCCCTAGAACTTTTGTCCCGGTGCTCTCAGACCAGGACAGTTAGGTAAGCCAAGTGCCTGGCAGAGCCAGCCAGCTGCCTTGTGTGGATCCCTTAGGCATGTATCCCTCTGTCTCTGTGGATTATACACAGAACTCAAGCCCAAAAAAACTTGTGTATTCTACCTCACCGATGGTTTTGTGACACTTGCATGCACAACATAGGAGTATGAGAAGAAAAAGTTGTGACAACTTGTTGTTAGTCCGCTTGCTTCGTGCTCTGCTGGAAGGTCCTCAGATGGCAAAGAGCATAGCCTAGTTTAGAAAACTTCTGGATGCTGATGGTAAAGGTCATACAAGGCTTTGGTTTAGCAGGGGTTCATGATTGCATAAACATAGCTGGGAATCATGCACACCAGCTGAGGTTATTGTACAGCACACATCTTTATTCTGTTTTACAATATATTTTATACTTTCGATGCATATATTCCTAGCCTGTAAATTCAATATGCTATTTCTAGTGCATCAGTGCTCAGATGACTAAGGGCCAAGATGTTCTGTTCTCAGTATAAACTTTTCATTGTTTTGTCACCACAAACTTGTTAGTCTAAAAAGCAGACGCTGAACACAGTGCCACTAGCTTTGCCTTGATGCTTTTTTTTCTCATGTCTCATTTTCCCAAAACACACAGCAAAGTTATAAAAAATTGAAAAGTAGAACTATTAATGAGTCTCAGCCAACATGACAGTTCTTTCTTTTTTTTTCTGTGCATCAAAGAACCATGCTTTTTTTTTTTTTCAGTGTAGCACAGTTCCTTAAGGCATCTAACCATAAAAATGTTGGCTTCAGTCAAGGAAAAGGAGTGAAATGTTTAGCCCAGCCTAAGTCAAAACCTATAGAAAAATCCCTGTCAAGAACAGAAACAGTCTAACACTGCATTCCTTGACCATGCTTTCTTTCTGAGCAGTCTGCCTGTAGCATTGTAATTTGCAGCCAGATCTCAGAATTCCCAAAAGATGGTTGACGGAACTGGTGAGCAGCTAAAAAGAGCATCAAAGGTAAAATTACTAGCACTATAGTTGAAATGATGCATGAAAAACTGGAATAAAAAAAGGTAATTAACTTTGAGACTGTTGCCAGAGCAAAGGCAGCATAACAAGTCACCACAGATTATTCAAAATTGAGGGATTTGGGTTTTGTTCCTAAAATAGTATGCAGATTACCTTTTGAATGTCTTCTTTTTACAGTCTTGTTTGTGAGTAGCCTGACACTTTGAGCAAAGAGCCCAACTGACTCACCTGATGTAACCTCTTTCCGGCTACTACCCCTCATCTGCACTGCCGCCAGAGACTGTCACTACTCTGCAACGGCTGGAGTTAACGAATAGATCATTTTCTCTTCCTGTTTTTAGGATTTCGCTGGAAAATACCCATGAATCACCACACTGCAGGCAAAAAGTCTTTAAAAAACCTTACTACATAAAAGAACAAATAGGGAGCGATTCATTATGCCTGAGATGTGCAAGACTGTATTGCAAATTAAACACAAAGGATTTTACTACGTGGTATTTCATGTGTTTGTTTCTTACTTTCATATGCATGCTTAAAACTTTTGGATGTTCCAATTTCATCCTTACAGACAAGCCCATCTTCTAAATGTCAGGTTGCTTTAGCACCATTACACAGACAATTCTCTAAATCAGAGTGGTTAGTAATACTTTAAAACTCATGGTTTCCACAAGTGGTTTTTCTAGGAAAAAGAGAACATCGCTTAATTAAAATTTTGTTTTCCATGAGCTGACATTCTTTCTATTACTACAATTAAGGCTTCACAAATGTAGAAAGCAAAATTTTGCTTCAGCATTTCAGAAGACAGCCTCATATCTGGGTTCTCTTATGCACTGGTGCTTAATTACCAAATCTGTAGAAACCCTTCGTTACTGCAGTCAGTATGTGCCTTACTACTATGCACTAATGACAGAGTTACAATCAGTGAGGTTCTAGAATTACTGGAGGAAGTTGGACAGTTTTAATCTCATTAGAATCTTGAAGTTTTCAAAGGAAATGCTTATGGGGCTCTCTGGAAGGAATCCTTTCTCCTTTGTGGAGCCTCATCTGGAAATTAACTTCTGTCTTAGCCCATGTGTTTAACTGGTGCATTTTGGATCACAAAGGCTGTTTAAAAGAATGTTTTGGTGCAGTTTTAAGGCAAATCTCATTTTTATTTATCAGCTTTTTGTAATTTCTTGATATGACTTAAGTGCACAGCAACTAGATCTACTTGGAGAAAATTCAGCTGGAAGATCTTCAGAAATCACTCTATCATTTAAGCAGAAGCATTAAGTTCTGAACTACTGGGTGGGACACTTCCAATTTTCCAGCATAATAGTTGTTCTTTAGAAACTTACATATGGTAAATGCACTTGGGCAAGGGGATGAAGCTAAATTTAACGTGAGTAAAATTTACTGTCAGGGAATAGGAAGAGCAGGCTTCCCACAAGGGGAGGCAAGTGAAGAGTTAGGAATGATGGTGTGACAGGCAGGAACAGCATCCTCAAGGGAAAGGGAGACAGAGCAATGTGCCTGAACAAGAGGAGCAGAACAGCAACCAGGATCAGTTGAAGACAATCACTAAAAATGCCTGTAGTTATGAAGCATATCTGAGGTCAAGACATGAGGTCCCATCAGCAAGGCAAGGTCAGGATAAGAAGGATACACGGCCGGGCACAGGCATACCTACTGTGCAGCTCAGGCAAGGAGCAAGGTCCTGAGCTGTAAGGCAGCTCCTGAGAACAGGGTGCAAAACACAGACAAGGCTTCTCAGACCTCCTTCTCACAGCATAGCTGTTTTCACAGCAGAATATTGCAACCTTTCACTGCTGCACCATATCAGAAGTGATCCTGGGCAGAAGACGCTAAACCCTGTTTAGTGGGCAAGATGTTGCAGATCTTGTTGGCGCACTTGTAGCCAGTTTAACCCAGGACTTTCAGAATCTTCCAAACAGGAGGTGACTCTATGAGCTTTATCAACCAAGCAGGAGCTGAGGTTAGTGAACAGTGAGATATTAATGCAAAGAAGATTTATAGGTAATTTTATATCCTCTCCTTCATTCTTCTGTCACATTGGAGGGGCTGTCTCCTGACTCTCTTGACTCTTTCTTTCTGTTGCTTTTCTGTTCTCTGATCACCCAGATGTTTGTTTCATCTTTCCACAGACTGACAGGCATTTCATTAAGCAGATCAGGCCTGAGGTTTTACCTTTTCTCATGTGGGGAAAGACCCCATGTAAGCTCAGGGGCCTTTTTTCAAGCAGACTAGGTTGCTGCTTTCAGTCAGCGCAAGTGAAGACTTTCTAAAGAAATGAGAGGACACACTCATTTTTGTCTGTAGAACAAAAGAGAGCCCTTGCTGAGTTTCTGTGCCTTGAAAAGAATTTCTGTGTCAGCCAAGATTTTCATGAGCATCAGCCTGAGATTAGCTGAGGCTCAAGTTAACTTTATTCAAAACTTGGCCTGTCCCTCAGAAATTCAGCCCTTGTTTCCCAGAATCTTTTACAGGACTTAGGCCCATGTTAAACTCTCCCACCACAGTCTCAGGACCAGACTAATTTTGCCTTATTCCTTATTTTCTTATGAAGTATCACATAATTCCAATCAAGCAGTGTACTTATGCTAATTAACTGAAATTTAGGTCTGTTTTTTGTTTGTTTGGGGTTTTTTTGAGGGGGGGTGGTGTTTGGTTGTTTGATTTTATTTTTTTTTAAATAGTTATATAGAATCATGAAATCATTAGCAGGTAAGATTATTTTGCTGTCAGTACGCCACCAAAATTTGAGCTGGTTTGCTCTTTTCCCATCCACCACAGTAAGGCTGCCATTCAAGGTGCACGCTATGGCACTCTTCTCACAAAATGCCAGTCAAGGAATTCCAGAGCTTCTACCAATTCCAGTGGAAGTAGGAAGTGTCCAGTGCATTTGAAAATCAAGCTCCTTATTTAACGACTTCACTCCAGGCATGCAAGTCTCAGTAAAGCTCAATTTCAAAATTTTATACAGATACCCTAAATTCTTAAGGTTTGAAGACCTTGTTTTAGACCAACTGGAAGAAAAAAATCAGGAAGTGTTCCCACAATTTCCAGCTAGTCTGACTGTCTTGAGCAAGACAGTGTCCGACAATTGAGATTTCCAATTCTCACTTAGGGTAAAGTTAATTGTACAAAAACCAGTGGTAAGAGATGTGTTTGAATGAGGTAATCTTATGAACAAGAATAGAAAATCTTTTATTAGGGGTGCAACTTTTAACCTAAAGACTACAGTATATGTACATGGGAAAGAACAGAGAGGATAAGTAAGAGCAGAGTTAATTCTGGGTTTACTCTCCAAGTTAAGCTGGTGGATTTGCTCTTCTACTGTCTTTATTATTATCACATGCCATTATGACATTCATTAATGTCAGGATGTAACAACAAATTCAGGCTTAGAATACCTCTCACCTGTGTATTGGTACTCAGCTCTAAGTAATTGCTGGTTTTTATATCTGGAAAGTCAGTCCATTTCTATCACATTTCTATCACAGACATAATCTGCCAATAGTGTAGCGGGACTTCCCCCGACATGCAAAGGGTGACATGCCAATGACATTCCACTTATTAATGCTGCAAGGACTGGAGAATAATTATTCTGATTTTGTAGTTATTTAACCTTCCACCCTATTCTTCTCCTCTGTGAGTGTGTGTGATTTAAGGAACTTACAGTTTCATTTGTGCTGAAGACTCAATCCATGAAACAGGTTTTTGAATTAGCCTAGCCTAAGAAAGAGTAGATGAAAGATAAGTTAATATGATGGCATATTTTTAGATAATCAGCAGTTATATTAATACAAACTGCATTTTGTGAAATGTAGTGAAAATCACGCCATGATTTACTACTCCTTATTTACTACACTTGGTAGTCTCAGGTTAGGCCTGAAAACCAAAAATAATAGCACAGACTGATGTGGCTCACACAGGGTAGCAATGCCTCTGGTGTAACCAAAACCTCACACTAAATACACAAAGTCCTATTAACATCCATGTCCTACCAGAGAAGGAACTATAGATTAATTACTAAACTGTTTTGACTCTAGAATCTAAACGGTTTTTGTTTTCAGCCTTAGTTGGTTATTAAGAAAAGCCAAGTAGATACTTGATAATTCATTAATACTTAAATTATATTATTTTGCAATGTATCATTAGTCTATATATTTAACACACCGTACATGCATAAGGTTGAAAGCAAAGACACATCTATGCTAGAAGAACAAATGAGATATTAAGAGTTTCTACAATTATTCCCATCAAAATCATAAAAGGGCCAAGTTGAAGTGCTCCGTAAGCTAGAAGAATTTATTTTATGGCTAAAGTAATACTTTAAAGCTAAAAGTATTATTTTATAGTGACATTTTTTTTCTCTCCTGATAAGAATTCTTTTGTGTCAATAGTTTGACATATGAGATAACGGCCAGTTTAACAGCACTGGTGCTGACTCTGCTTCCCTTATCTGAGATGAAATAAGTCATGGAGGCCTGATCAAGCCTGCCTGAGCTCTCAGGACTCCAAAGGATGAAAGACACTGTTTGGCTGGAGTAGCCCCTGGCACTTAGAGATTTTGCAATCAACAGAGGCTGCTGCTGCCAAAAAGATTACTTTCTGTAGCCTCGCTAATGCCTGGGAGCCTGGGTAGAACAATCTGCATCCTGCAGTACACACACAAGTCATGACTACAATAACCCTCAGAAACCCTCTAGCACTCATGACTTAGTGAAATCTTGTTTCAAGCTAATCTGCAACCAGAATGCGATCATCATCTTCACCCTCAGCTGCCCTGTCTCTGATAGAGAGCGCCAGGGACCAGAAGTGCACATCGGAGGCAGCTTCAGGCCAACGTGCAAAATTCTCTCCTGCAGAAAATCCCAGTAATGAGAACTTAGTGACTTGCTGAACTTTCTGCTTGGCGTGATATTATCCATGTTTTCTCTTGAAAGAATTAAATCCTCCCTTTTGAAACTCTAAAGCTTCTATAATACAGTAATCATTGCAGCTGTAAGTGATAGTGACAGATGGTCTCGAATGGTATGACCCTAGAAAGTAATAAATTCAAGAGTATCAGTGAGCAGATCATCTTAAATGTAAAGCTTGAAACCTGGTAATTTTCCATTGAGTTTTCTCATTTATTTGCTGTAGTTTCTCGAAGTTCAAAATGGAAATTCCTATTTTAAAGTGCCTTGTTAAACAGTAAATTCTACCTGGTCATAATTGAAGAATTGCCTTGCAGTTCCAGAAGTATTTGAGGAGGGTCTGGACAGCACAGTCTGAACATATCAGTTTGCAGGACTGGAGCTTTTCTGAGCTGTCACTTAAGGGAAAGATTTGAACAACCATGAAAATAATATCAGAAAGATCTCATGTGCTTTGCCAAGGCACTGAGGTTTTAATTCTGCGCCTGTTGCTTAGGGGCCACACGTTTAGGTGCTCACTGAGCTACCTAGGTTTTGTCATCCTGTGCAAATCTTTGCCCACAGACTCCTGGGAGTCCTCTTGAAGAGAAGACCTGCCCAGCAAAAAGCCATCAGATTCCTGTTGCAATTTAGCAATGACTTTGTCCTTGTGGCTACAATTTTATTTAGGGTACGTTCATATTTAAAGATACCAAAGAAGATTAAAAGTAAAAAAAAAAAAGTAAAAAAAAAATCCTAAGATAATGTATGAAGACCATCAAATCAGAAAAACCCTGTGAAAGAAAAGGAAGTATTTTTAACCCTTCTGCCACATTACAAACAGCAGATGTGAGCTGCTAAGGCTACTCACTTCCTTCAGTTGACTCCGTTGTTTTTGTGCGTCTGTATGCAAGAAATGGCATGCACTGATGCTAACAGAGTCTGTTAGAAATACTGATTCTGTGAACAAAGACTGCAATAAATGCCTGTGCTAACATGTAGGTAACAGAGATTTCATCTGCGGAAAAAGAGTAGAACAAATAAGCAAACTGTACATAAGGACCTAGAAGATAATGCTGTGAGGTGTCACATCCAGTATGGGCTTCCTAATCTGTTTTTGTTTTATGCCAAAATTACAGATCTTTAGTATAGGGAGGAAGCATGAGATTTCATATATCTTGACTTTAGAGAGACATTGGCTTCCATTATAGCCTATGAATAAGTTAAAGAAACATGGAGTACTGTGTGAATTAATTTTATGCAATGGAAAACTGTCTAGAAAATGAAACACTGTCATAATGATTCACTGTCAAGATGGGAGAGGAGGTGTCAGCAGCATTTCCCTAAGGGTTGACCTGTACTGAGTGTTTTTTAACATTTTCCTGAGTGATCTGGATCAGGAAGTTTGGGAACAGAAAGTGAGACAATGGAAGCAATGGAAGGGAAAATATGACTGCTGAAACTGCAGATGGTGTCAAACTCGGAAGGACCTCAGAAGGCAAGTTTAGGATTCCAGCTAATTTTGTTGGATGGGATGAATGTTCTGCAAAGAAGAGAGGGTACCGTTCAGTAATGAGAAGTAATACACTTAGGCAGGAACAATCCTTTATGTAAACAGAAGGAGCAAGAACTGGCAAGAAAATATTTTATAGGGGAAAAAAAAGGTTTTGTAGTGAAGAACATAAGTCAGCAGCGTCACATTATTGCTAAAAAATATAGGCACTAAACCCACTGTGTTGAAACCTATTTTCTATTCTTATATCTATATATAATAAAGAAAGAATTGTAGCTTAAAAGACTGAATTCAACTGCATTCAGCCTTGCCAGGGTCTCAGCTGAAGTACTATGTCCACTCTTGGCCTCATGATTTAGAAAGGATGTACAAAAAAGCATTGCAGAGAGAACAATGAGAAAACATCACCTACAGGGAACAGTTAAGTCAGTTGAGGTTATTTAATCTGGAGAGGAAAATGTCAAGGTGAGGTGTAATAACAGCCTTCGGATGTGTAAAAATGTTGCTGCAGAAAGCAAGTGAACAAGCTCTTCTCTGTGTCTGTAATAAGCAGGGGATAAAGTAATAGGTTTAAACTCGGGAGGGAAGATTCAGGTTAGACATCTGGATATCAGGCATACTATGTTTTCCCATAGAAAGAAGAAAATTTAAGTCAGTCGAGGCTGATTTATCTCAGCAAGGGGACTGCACATAATGGGGACTCAGGGAATGATCAGAACTTTCCTGACAATTACTGAATTTGATGCTACTCTTATTGATGCCAAGGAATGAGAGAAATGGATGAAATAATACAATTTGTGATGTGCAGAGGGGAAAGGTGTGGAGTACAGTGTAAATAAAATTGCAGAAGAGAGATTAAAGAGAAGTAGGAGGCAGTAAGTGAGAGGAAGCATTGGGGAATAAATTAAGGTGGTGAGAGGAAAGTGAGGATGCACCTGTAAGATTAAAAGGTAAGGATGGGGGTGAGAAAGAGAGGACCTGGCACAGAGTATCAAATACTATTTGGATCCCTTTAGAGGTATGAGTATAGACATAGAAAGATGATCAGAAAGATTTATTTGCCTCCCAGACATTTGCAGACCACACTGCTTTCCAAACAGCTCTACAGCAATGGTTCAGCAATGACTACTGAACCAACTGGCAAAAAGTTTCATCTCTTTCTTGGCTTCTCACAGGAGTTCATTGGGCACCCCCAAGATTTCTCAGTTGCTACTCTCGGAGTTCAACACTTCAGCAAAGCCAGCCCTTCCTGTGCTTGGTTTTGAGTACCAAAGAATTGATTCCTCTGTAAAGTTTAACAATGAGCATCCCATAGCAAGTCTCCAGCAGTAAGCTGGGGCATAAAGTGCACTTCTCCATGGCACCATTGTAGTGGCTCATCCCATTTTTTGTTCCTGCAGGCTCTTTCTTTACTCACCACATACTTCCCAAAAGCTGCACCATGGGAATCAAGGCTGCTGTAGGAAACAATGTAGTTTGATACTTCACTGCGTCTTCCATCTGCACTCAGCCTGCTCTCACTTCAGTCACTGCCCAACAACCCGGGAGTCAGACACACAAGTAATACTTCTGAGGGTCCAGCGTAACATACTACTATCTTTTACTGCTACAGTAGTGTAAATATAAAATAACAGCATAAACTTGGAGAGTATAGTTATTTATAAATGAAGAAAGGATGTAGAGGAAGTACAAATAGCACCTTTTTAGGAAGGTAGGCACATGGTCCCACTTTTTCCATGGGAGTGGAAAAGTGTCACCAGCCATGATGATTGCTTTGTGTAATGCTAGTGTCAGCAGCAAAATGACAGGGAGGAGAACCATGAAACAGCATGCAAAAGGGAAGGATGTCTGAGCAATTTGCTTCCCGTGGCACAAAATGTAGTGTTACATCTTTGGGCTGCCAAATATTTTAACTGCTAAGATCACACAGAGGAAGCATTTAGAGTTTGTTGCAAAAACTACAAGTTCTTAAAAATATGTTTCTCCATTAATGTTCTCAGCCTCACGCCTGTTATTCATTTATCAGTTAATTCTCTGCAGGTGCATAGTCTTGGAAGCACAACTTTTTCCCCCCTCAGCAACACTGTTTAATGTGATGAACAATGTTGTCATGATGAGCTTCAATAATTTTCCTCTAGCCAATAATTCATTGAATTACAGCCAGACTAGAGGAACTTTATGGAGTTAGAAAGAGGCCCCAGCCAATCCTTCTGTGAGAAAAGGAATGGAGCACTCTGGTGCTTTAATGTCCAGGAAAGATGAATGTGACACCAGTTTAAAGAAGACATAAGCTCTGACCTGCTAAGGTTGTTGGGAGCTGGGAGGACGTTGCTATAAACCAATGCTTTTCACCATCTTAGGAAAAACTTTATACATGAAAAATATGGAAGCCTCCAGTTTTTATGGAGAGCTGTTCCTCATGCCCTTTTTTTTTTCCCCTTTAGGGAATGATTTCGAGGTGGATTATCATTAACATCAGTATACTTCTTCAGTGCAAGTTGTTTAGCTTGGTAGTAAAATTCAGAGAAAAATATCCTGATAATGGACATTAAGATCTGTCAGGCTGAAGAGAGGGTCATGAATACAAGCAAAGCAAGGTAAAAAGAGCCAATGAATAGCAAGTAAATAGTGTCCAAATCTTACATGCAATGAAGCACTCAGAAGCTGAACACAAAGTCCTACTTCTGTCATTTTTGCCCTTTTGGACCTGTTGTATCCCTGCTTTTAAGACTATTTCCTAATCATGAGGGAAGGAAAAATTAAACTGGACAACTCTGAGGTCCAAGTAACTGTACAGCACCTCTCCCCGCATCCTGGACTGACACAGAAGAGCATCCCTAGTGTACAAAGAAAATGTGCTAATGAGCTTATTTTCTCCCCCTCTCAGAGATAAAAGATAGCTTTCCTGAAAGGGAGCTGCTGTTAGAAGCTGCCGTTGAAGTAAAGGAGCAGCAGGCAGCAGGTTGTCATCGTTTCTGGATTTCACTGAGACTAGAGGAAATTATTTTCTTGTTTTGAACAGCACATAGGGTTCTCCATTTGAAAACAAAATTCAGAAGTCTGACAATATACACCTAGCCCTCTGCTTTCACTTCCTATAACAGGTTCTCTTTCCTTTATTTTCCCTGCTAGCAAGAATGCACCTTTCAGAACAAAACCGGTGACAGACACGGTTCAGAGGGCGACCTGTGAAAATTTACAGATGTAACACATGTGGAGCTGCAAGACAGCAAATCTAAAACACACCCAAACAATAGTTTTACAGCTGCAGTATACTGTCAATTACTACAGAAGTCTGCAAAAAACATGAAAATACTGCAGAAATAGCAGACTTTGTTCTCAGGCTTGTCACAGAGTCCAGCCTAAACTACGTGAAGATACTGTAGGACTTGAGCTTGTGCTGAGCAGCGTCTGCTGTGGATGGAAGGAGCTGTACTGTTAAGGTATACCAGCTTGGCTCCAGAATGCTAAATCAATGTTGGAATTGACTCGGCCATATCTGTACATATTTGAACCTGTTATCCCACCATTCTTTTGGAGTTTATCACATTTTTAACCTGCCTTATGTGGTTGGATGCCTGCACGTAAATACGTTTTTTGATACATATTATGTAGATGTGGAATCCTATATAATACATAGTGGTACTGCTGTGCTAGGCAGAGATTTGCTTGTTCCATTTAGTATGCAAATAGCAATTGATGCGCTGTTTCAATACTACCAAACCCATTAAAATGCAAACTGCAATTTCAGTTATTACAGGAGACAGTACTATGAAAGTGTTTGATTGTGCAGAGTTTGCTCAAAAAATTAAAGTTCAATATAAAGTGGCTTTCATATAAAGAACAATCCCTCTGAATCTGTGTGAAAGAGATTATTCCACAAACGCTTAAAAAACTCACTTACTTGGTTGGATTTGTTTGTTTGCTTTCCACATGGGTTCAACTAGGAGGTCTTTTCATTAATTCAGGAGAATCAAATAAAGCTGTGTGCTGACAGCTTTTCACTGACCGAGATGGCTGGGGGCCTACAGTTAAAGGGAGCTGGGCTTGCATAGTCCAGAGGGGAGGATAATAGTAAGGGGCCATGTGATAGCTGCCCACAGCTACTTCGGAGAAAGTCACAACCATGGGGGAGCGGAATTGTGCACAGCAGCCACAGATGGTGCAAAGTGAGGTGCAAAGGACAGCAGCTATGACTTGGGAGATTCAGATGGGCTTGAGCAAAAACTTCTTCATTAAAAAGTGAGTGCAGTACAGGAACAGCTTACCTGGGAACATGGGAAACCTGGAAGATTTTCAATAACTGGCCTGGCAAAGCCATGGCTGACCCAATACCATATTGGTTATACTTTTGCCTTGAGTGGTGTGTTGGACTAGATAGCCTTTTGAGGTCCCTTCACACCAACAGGACTGTGATTCTTTGATCTGCTCACCAGCCTGTAGTATAAATGAGAGTTTTTGTACCACCAGCAATCACAGAGCCATTCTAGATTGTCCGTCCACACAAATTACAAGCACAATATTAATTTCCCTGGAGATCTGTATTACATTTTTCCTGATTAGCATTATTCAAACTGTTCACTCCTCCATTTTACCTTCTGCTGTAGGCTCTTTAGGTACAGGATGTCTAAAATAAGGATGCTTCCCTGAAATAGGGGTGTATACAGTAACATTTCTGCCATCTCCAAACAGAGAAGTTAATGTAGGCCCTCTGATGATTGTTATTATATTGCACAAGATTCACTAAACACCATTGGGTTTTTTTTATAATAATATTTAGCAGTGCCAAAATACCTGTTGCAGCCCATGGTAAGAGCAAGTCATTGCCTTAATAAATGGGAAACCCAAGGCAGACAAAGAAAGGAAGAAAGGGAGTGTATATAGTGGAAAACTGAGATAGGGAGATTCACACAAGTTTGCTTACATCTGGGAAAGATGAGCTATTAAATAAATGTTATCCTCCTAAAGTCTGGCTCAAAACCACTACAACATAGCTGTCTTGCAATAATTGTTAAAACTGTTTTATTTCCTTCTGTATTGGTTTTGTGTTTTTTTTTTTCCAATAACAAAGAGCGAAGTTTTCAGAAAATCATATTCTTCAGCCTCCCAGGGAAAACAAGACTCTTTCGTAATGTTTTTGATGAAGTGTCCTGTGTCTCTGTCCCTGCTGCTTGCTGCACAGCAGAGAAGCTCCCAGAGATTGTTTCATAAAGAACTGCAGACTAGTTTAGTGATAGCTTTATTTCATTCACTGCAATATGTATACATATTGCCCAGGGCAGAGGCACAACTCAGTGGCAAATGAGTGAAGCTGCAATTCATGTTTGGATATTCTAACAGTGAAGTCATGCCTGACTCATTTTGTTAAGGGGAGAGAAACAATATCTCCAGCAAAAAACAACTATGGATGTAGAGATATGGCTTGCAGCGTACAAATGCTGGAAATAGTCCCCAGTGAATCCCAAGATGGTTTGTTTCTTGGGTTTAGCTGATCTGACAGATTTTTCTTGTGCTGTTCTGTAGCTTCTGTAAGCCAAGGTTGAACAGTAAGACCAGGCCTCTCAAATATTGTTTCCTTCTTTAGAAATTCCAGATTCTGTTCAAAGCCCACCTATTTGCTTCTGCATATTGATGTGAAGTGCTCCTTCAAGAGGCTTGAAATGCACTTCAGCTACCAATAATATGTACATAATAAAACCAAAATCAACCATTCCACACAGCTGGAGAACAACATAGACAAAGCTTTTTGGACACTAAGATGTTGATCTGGATACTGTAATAATACGCACAGTCATATGGTTTCACACATTTTCACAATCATGGAGAAATTTCCACAAACCTTAATGAGAATACAGGCATTTCTGGTTTTCTATAATGTAAAGTAGAGCAAGTTTACTAAGTGCATGCACCCCAAAGCTCAGCTGACTACTTACTGTGAGATCACAAATGATGTATGCCCAGCCTTGCAAGAGGAGTGATCTGCATGGGTGTAAAAAGTGACTCCACAAAATCATGGCAGAAACCGACCATTCCCAGGTACTGACCAGACAGACACCAGCCCTGGTTCAAGAAGTCCCTGGAAGGATGGCAATTTAGTGGAAGCTGTTTCCATTCAGAATCTATTTGCTTTTAAAACCGTGTTATTAGCAAAAGGGAACACAGTTTAGCATCGTTCCTATTGACGTTTTAGCATTCTAATAGTCCAAATTACTAGTGCATTTACAATGATGTGCACACTGAATCCAAATTTAATATAGAGATATCTCATTAGTAATACAGTTAAAATTATTTCACAGGAAGAATTGCTGGCATCACCTCCTTTCCTCTGATGCTCTGACTGACCTTCCAAGGTCCCTCTAGGTGCTAAAGTCAAGGACATGAGTTTCCCTCATGAAAAATGGAGTGGGATTGCAACAAGCCATCGGTGTCCCAAGATCTCTGCTGAGAGAAGTGTGATGGCTGTGGCAGGGGTCCCTTTCTCCTCAGCCTTGGTCTCTTTGGGGATATTTTTGCGTAATGTTCTATCACAGCCTATTTCCTTCTCTCTGCTTCCCAGGCGAAGTTTGGGAGCCACAAAGAAAATGCAGGGTAAACTCTCCAGCCTTTTAATTGTTGTATGTCAAAGATCATATTTATAGGCCTATAGCTAGGAAAAAACTAAGAAAATATTGCCCGCGGCTCTCCTCTTTATGTCTCTACAAATACAGATGGAGTAAAGAGCCAACATCTTGTCAGCTATACATGACCCCAGTGCCTCTTGTCCTTCTGCATTTATAAAACAATCACCTAAAAAGCACATCTATAACAGGGAAGAATTCTGGTTTGTGTTCCCTTTTGTCTGAGGAAACAAAAGGTAGTGGTGGATCTGAAGGAAGAAGGGCAGTATTAGTGAGATGTGTGAGAGCTTGCAGAGCTAAGGGCATTTTGTGGCAGGATGAAGAGCATGATATGATGCTGAACAGGTAGTGGGAGGCCAGGGATGGTGAGTTTAGCCGAGGAGCAGTGAGCAGGGAATACTTGAGAGCTGAGATGATGGCTATTCCTCATATAAACATCCCCTTCCATCTAGAGGAAATCCACTACAGACTTTAGTAAAGTCTTTAATGCATGCCTGATTAGAGTTCCTGTTTGGGAACCTAACAGAAGCTTCTATCAGCTGAAGAGTGATAAATGCAAACCTTAAATTATGCATGGAAAATCATAACCTGAAAAAATAGGTTACCTTGTATCCCAATGTGGACATACAAGTGATGACTTTTATTCATTTTCTTTCACTTTTCCTTTATTAGCTGTAGTGCACTTCTGAAGCCTACATTTTAGAAGGTGATGACAACACTTGTTGGGAAACCCCAATCTCCTTAGCATCTGTCACCTTTTTCTGTGACAGTGTGATAAGAGTGGCAGGATGGCTCTGTCCTGCTTCTTAAACAGGTGCAATCTTTTCCTTATGGAGTTAGGACACTGACAAGTTGTTACTTTGCTTATCAAGTCCTTCCTCCACAGAGAGCGATTTTTATTCTACAGAGTACTTGTCTTATTTCACAATGCATTCATATGACTAGGGATACATCCGTCACAGAAATGAACCAAAGTAGCTCCAGTGACATCAGTGATTTAGATTTTGTAAATTGGCATTAATCTGACCCACACTGACTTTTTGATACACTCTGTATTAAATTATACATTTTCACAAATCACAGTAAGAAACTTTTACATCAATGCTTTTTTTGGAATGTGATTTTTCTGGAAGGAACATATTATTAGGAACTTTTTGAAGATATTGATCCAAAAAAGAGCAGAGTGATAGGTTTGTACTTCTACATACTACTTGTTGCCTTCATAAGCCTATTGATCTAACTCTGTTTCACGGTGAAGCATGACTCTCTCAGTGTTAACTGTTACTTTACCTCTGTTATTAAATTACTTTCTAAATGAGATATGTCTGATTAAATCATTTAAAACAGCAAACAAACAGCTCCAAATTTGATTAATTTGCTATTCATGAGTCACACTGAATGCAGAAGAGGCTTCGTTTAGTAGCAGATTGATATTAAACAATGCAAGTTCATGTTCATACATTATCACTGAAAATTCAATAGAGAATATACCTTACAGTTTTTCACTGATAAAGAATAAATCAACAGATTTATCATTTTCTTCTTGTCTATACTGTAAAATGTTAGGAATATTTCTACTGAATTCATTACAATTGCTGCCATGCAAAACTTGTAATCAACAGAAGCAAGCCCATACTTCTGATAATGTAAACTGTCCCCTCATTTTTTTTGGAAAAAAAAGATGATGATCTCAGTGGAATTATATTGGCATACACTATCATGAGAGAAGGGTCATGTCTTGACATTCCTGGCCTTAATAGAAGGCAGCGGTTAAGGCTATAATCTGTCATGTTGTGTTCTTTCCTTCCTTTTTTTCCCCCCCTTATTTAAAAGCCTGGAATTGTGAGACTAGTGTTTTACCTAGCTGGACATCGAGGGCTACCTGTTGCGTCACTTGTGTTTGTAGTTAACACTACAAACAACGACTCAAACAAGCATAACCCCTGGATCCTTCCTGATGCAGGAAAGGAGAACCAGCTCACACAGCTGCCTCCACTCCATGGTGCTTTCCAAGCTCACTTGAATGCCTTCCTGTTTACCAGGTGTTTGCCATCATCTTGTCCTTTTATTGCCATGTGAATTTAGGAACATTTTTGTTTTAAATGCCTATATCTAGCATGGAAGGTCATGACTAGTGACTATACGGACACTGTACATCACTAAATATAATCATGGAATTTATGCTTTATTGTCCTTAATGACAGATCCCTGATTTAAGGACAGTCATGTAAGCTCCTGTCATAGTTAGTAGAAACAAAAATAGCACCTCCAGAAGTCAATTCATCCAATGCTAAAATGAATCCCTCTGTAATAAAGAGGAAACCTAAATAACTAGCTTAAACTAGATGCCTCATAAATGGCTGCAGTTTGATGGGATGTGTCTCATGCCTGTGTCTGAGGAAGAAAAAGAGCTGCAGCCTCTACAGACTTAAATTCAACATGGTACATAATATTCTTAATGGGGAACACCTGAAAATTTATCACTGATAACTCCTCCAGAATTGCAACAACAGGTCACTGAATTTCTATTTATAGCGAAGCTTATTATAATTTATCCTACTTGGGTTGAGTGACCTTGGAATTTTTTGCTCATCAGACCCTTGAAATTTCATTTATTGCCTAGTCTCTGTCAAAGGAAGCAGTCCAGCTACCTGTTCTGTTTGTTAATGTGAGCAGTAGAAGCATTGTTTGCTACAGTACTCTAGCTCTTTATTTTGTTTTTTTACTATCACTCAGTGTTGACAGCAAGTTGCTACTGACAGTCCCATTTTCGAAAGAAGGGAGGTGCTACTGAGTTTCAACCCAGCACAGCTGCTGCTGTCTAAAGTTTCACCTGCCCTTTTCCCTCCTCTTTTTTTATTCTTCTTGTTCCTCTCCATCACACACACCATAAACAAAGCTTTCAAGGCAGGTTGTCACCATTCAGAATATAGATATAAAAATATAAAGCCATGTACAGTGCAAAGAGCTTCCTCCATTCTCAGCAAATAAGCATAGACCTCTAAGATCATTAAGTCCAGCTGTCAACTCAACACTACCATGACCACTAAACCATATCCTTAAGTGCCACAACTACATGTTTTTCAAACACCTCCAGGGATGGCAACTCCACCACTCCCCTGGGCAGCTGTTCTTATGCCTCACTACTCTTTCAGAAAAGAAAGAAAACAAAAGAAAATAAACATGACTATTCTGCCAGTGAACCACAAGTAGCATTTGGGAGTAGAACCTTTGTATCCTGAAGTTTTCCTAGGCAATTTTTTAATTGAAGACATTTTTGAATTTTCTTTAGTCAGAAATGGTTATATTCTCAACACCTCAGTGTGCACAGGACAAAGTACTTTAATTTCCTACTTATATCAGATCTCCAGATGGTCATATCACTTTTCTCTAGAACTGCAGCATGCAACTGCAGAACGTCCCATTCGTTCTTTCCAGGCTGCAGTCACTTCGTTAAAGGGGACCTCTCAATATCCCAGGTTAGCTCTTTCACCTGCTGGAAATTGGCTTTACCTCCTGGTTGTCTGCAACAATTAATGCCTTTTACTGTAGAAGAAAAACTATTTAGGGGGCTGGTTAGCTCAGTGGTTTGAGTGCGGTGCTGGCAACAACGACCAACACCAAGGTTGCGGGTTCGATTCCTGCTAGCTCCCCATGTGTTGCCTGGTCTAGTCAAGAGGTGGTGTCCCTGCCCATAACAGGGAGGTTGCACTAGATGATCTGTAAGGTCCCTTCCAGCCTAGGCCATTCTATGATTCTATCTAAGATGGAAAGTTTTCTTTAAATGCTCCTAGGTACTTCATGATGAAACACAATCAAGCAGACCTGAAGATTATCTCATAAAACTTCTCCAGTTTATTCTGTTGCCACAGCTTGCAATGACACTGAAAATGGAGATGTAGAAGGATTTTATTGCCACAAGAAGGGATCGAGTGCTTTGTGATAAAAAACAAAGTCTGAAACCCAGGCTTTACATATAAAGCAGCAGCCTAGAGCCTAGAAAGCAGAGCCTTCTTTCCTGGAAGAGGCTGCTCTTCTCAGTAGTAAGTGAAGCTTTCTTGAGAAAGCATTAAAAAACTTAGTGTGTTTCCCAACATCAAAAGCATGTTTTAAATGCACCTGGCTCGTAGCTGGTGAGGAAAGCAGTCACTTCTGGGAACCAAGGGCGTCATTTAAGTATTTGTTTTCCACAAAGCCTTCCCCTGGACCCACAGCGTAAGACTCTAATGTTCAACAAAAAGGGAAGAAACTCCAAATATTCTTCCCACTTGGCTCTTGGACATATGAACCTCAATACTCCTAAATACATCAGACAGGTTACCTGAAAACCATGCTTGCTGTGAAAGGCAGGCTCTGTCATACAGCTCTTATTTCCAGGTGTCTGAAAGGATAACCTCCTCCCCAGGCTGCCCCCAGTCAAACCATGCATGGCATGGTCATCCATCCCCACCCAGAGGAGGGGAGTATGTCCCCATCATCTGCTTTCTTCTGTCTCTAAAGTAAGGGGGCTGGTTAGCTCAGTGGGTTGAGTGCAGAGCCGACGAACGTGACAACACCGAGGTCGCAGGTTCGATTCCCGCTCGGTCCCCAAGTGTTGCCTGGTCTAGTCGACAGGTGGCGTCCCTGCCCATGACAGGGAGGTTGGATTAAATGATCTCTAAGGTCCCTTCCAGCCTAGGCCATTCTATGATTCTAAATTCAACCCTGTTAATACTACCAAAATATATTTGCCACTAGTATTCCTGGGAAGTGGTGTTAATACTTAAACTTGCTCTCACCTCTACTCATCATACAAAATATACAGGTTCGCACAGCAAAGGTGAATAATACTGAGATTTTAATTTTACAAGGAGATTCACTCTTTTTTGTCTCAAACACCACTCAGTTATGCAATTCCTCGAAGTTTTCACCTCGCCTCTCCCCTCTTCTGCAATTTGGACTAGGTAGTATAAAAGAAAAATAAGTTCCTGTTATTTTCAGATCAGCTCTCCAAGTTTTCCTTCATTGCTTTAAATGGTATCCGTTTCTTTGTCTTTACGCACTGTGCAATATGCAGTCCCCGTGGACTCTGTAAATTATTTTCTACAATGTCTACTGAAGGGTAAAGTACTCAAAGTGCTTCATAATCTTTCCAAGCCCAACTCCTTTATTTTCAAAATATATAAAGATAACTAAATGGTATGCCACACAGGGCCTATTTATAACCTAATCAGGTGGTTTCAAATTTGAAACACATTATTCCAACAGCAGCTTATATACGTAGTTGCTTATCATTAAGAAAATAGATATTCTGGTTGCTGCTGGATATTATGTCATCCATGTTCTGCTTTATGGATCAATGGAGAATTCCTGATGCTTGTAGGCTGTATTCAGAGAATTGGATCTTCAGATGCTGGATTTGCTGTGTGTTCAGAGGGAAGTCCTCCTGCTTACCACCTCTCCCACAGATCCATCCAGGACCTGGGTAGGTTACTTCATACCTATGAGTGGAATCAGCCAGATAAAGATTTCTATATCTCGGAATGCTCTTCAGATATTTTTTCTGTTTTGGTCCATGGACCATTATTTTGAAGACATAGATTATTTCCAAACATCATTCAGTTATTCTCTTCTGCATCCAAAAATATGTTTTACAAGAACTTCAAATACCCAGTCATGTTGGGAAAAAACTGTAACCCTACGCTGTTCTCTGTTTTCCAATGTACTGTATTGAATGGCAGCTTTTAATTTTTCAGTGAAAGCCCCTTGATCTTTAAAGGGTTGGGACTCCTGATTTGAGATCAAAGAAAATCACTATTATAGGTTGTCTTTATAAAGCTACTAAGTCATATATTCTGCCTACTATAGTACATGTGCATAGTGTACCTTTGTCCCTCTTGCATGACAGCAAACATGCTAAATTACATAAATACCTAAACATATAAATAAAAAAACCCATAAAAACATTTTGCTCTTTTCAGTCTACACTTTGCATGTACTATTTGTACACAGCTACTAGTAAATCACTGTAATCAGAAGTGGTCTGTCCATCACTCAGTGTTCACCAGCCCAGCACAATATTAGAGTCCTAAATGTAAAAATAGGTGCAGCTTCACGCCTGCTGCATGAAAGACCCACTTCACATCAGCAGCGAGTGACAGAGACAAGTCATCTTTTGCAAATGCAAGGACTCTGCTACCTGGACGTAAGGAGAATAACCTTTAGATTTACAGCGGTACATTCCTTATTCTGGCAACCACAGGGCATTTTAAAGGGAAAATATGCCAAATATCACCTAGGCAGAATGCTTAACAGTAACGACATTAGCTTACTAGCATCCTGCAAAAACATTTTCATATAACACTGTCCAGAGATCACAAAACAATGACACTTCATTCGAAAGTAGACCTGAAACTGTATCCTTTGTACTGCAAATATATTAGTCATAATTCAGAAAGACCGATTAGACTTAATGACAGTAAACTTCCAGACTAACTTAACCAGTTTCCCTGTTCACCAATCTGTTGCTCCATATGTCCAAACCCACAGCAGAGAAGTGCCTCAGGAGATGGTGACATATTTTGTGCTCTGAGGCATCCGTCACAGCTGGGGCTGGGCTCTGCCTCCTGAAATGCTTTCACCAGTGCCTGCAACAGCGTCCCCCAAGGGTGACATCCAAATGAGTCTGCCTACCAGAGTTACTCAAACACTCCAGTTGACAGGAAAACGTGGAGTCTGAGGTCTTATGAATTGCAAACCATCCATTGAAGCCAGACAGGTGAGGGAAGGTGCACGGACCAGCGACTAGCCTAGACAAGGCACTGGAAAGCATCTAAAGGTAAAAGAGCTGCAGCACTGTCAACAAACATCATATGCAATGCCTTGGCTCATTCTCTAAGAAGTATGATGTGATAAATGCATAGAAGAGCACTGAGACAGCAGTGCCTTTTACCTTGCTTTTGCAAGAGTGTAAGTTTATGTGTCTGGTCCATGGCTGAGTCCTATACTTGTCTCTAACAAAGATCATGCTTTGCTTCTTCCCTAGAAAAATTATTTTAAACCGCCAGCTTCCTAAAATAATCTAAAATATCCATTCAAACACCTTTTGCTCCTGTAATAGGACAGGCAGTCTTTCTTCTTTAAGAGACATTGAGGCTTAAGGCCAATCCCCAGTATGCTCAATGATGTGACCCCTTTAATGCAACAGATGTTTAAAGGTGCCACAGGCAAGCCAGGGAAGGAAGGCCAACTGTTAATGAAAGAGCAGCCCTAGATCAAAAGAAAAGTCCAGCTGGCACCTCATTTTGGGGGTGGAAAGTCAGGGTGGTATTTGATTTTGGCAGATTTTTGGCAGCGATAGCAAGGCTATCAGTATAGCTTCTATTCAGAAACTCCTTTTTCATGCAGAAGAGCAGCTGATGAGTGTAAGTCAAGTTTAGGGAAAAATCTTATGGTATAGAAAAATGAGCAGGGAAAAGGTTTTCCTCAATAGGTTTGGTAAGACGAGTCAAAGGAGAAAGTTATATTGAAATTCTAGATGCTGTTTTAGTATTAGCAAGAAACAGGCACCAGGGAGCCTGCAAGAGTATAAAGTCAACCATAGTCCCAGATAGCTTCAGGACTGTATTTGGCTAAATTTAATGTGTAGCACATGAACCTGACTCTTTTGACTAAAATGGCCTTTAGACACTTCATCTGTGTGCTTGGTTGAACCGCCCTCCTCATAACTTTTTCTGCTGAAGTAGATGGAAAGTCTCTTGTTCAGCATCTCCTGCAAGACTGTGATCTAAAGGAAAACTTCAAAATATTTTATGAAATATATAAATAGGAAATATTATAGATCTGAATGCTGAGTTGTAATTATGTACATATGTAATATAGAAACTTTACAGAAGAACAGAAAACCCAGCAAAAACCCAGACACCTTTGATTTGCTTTTTGGGTCATCTTTTATCAGTGCTTTCATTGATTTCAGTCTTTCTTGGAAAACAGTAATTAAAAGTTTACTGCAGACCATGGTTCCTAAGACTCAAATGAATTCTTTTCTCTGTCTTTCTTCTGGCACTATTCTATGTGCTTTTGCAAATGCTTTTTCCTTCAATCTTCCAAACCATGTTGGACGACTGAGGTTTATAAAATAACAAAGGCAGCAGATGAAGCAAATGAGCTGGGCTGTCAACCAGATCCTATTTAGTACTGGCACTGGGGACGCTCAAGGAAAGTAGTAGGAGCCTGGTTTAAAACAGAGAAATGAATGTACCTCTCTGGGTTGTGGGCCATGATCACCTGGGGTTTGTTGTTGCAGGACATCATGGAGGCAGATGTCACCAGCAGGTCCGGTGGGGAGAGAGGAATATACAAACCCAGGGCCTGCAGGTCTATGCATACGTGTCAAAGGGAATGAACACGGCTGTGTATCCTCTAACATCTCTTACACACAGTCCTGAATGCTGGAAGAGTGCAAGGACAGTGGACTGCAGAAAGGGGCAGTTGTGTGCCACCTCTGGGAGGTGGACTGTTATTCCAACTCCCCCCAGGCATTTCATATGTTCTTAATACATAACACAGAAAAAGGTAACTGGGAGATCTCATTACCACCAGTCTATAAAACATAA
Organism: Apaloderma vittatum; assembly: GCF_000703405.1. NCBI lineage: Eukaryota > Metazoa > Chordata > Aves > Trogoniformes > Trogonidae > Apaloderma > Apaloderma vittatum. Next base: position 207,562 of record NW_009697319.1, on the reverse strand, counting down.
GCAAGGGAACACATCATTTATTCCATAATTGGCAAAATGTAAACAAAAACTAGAAATTGTTTTGCATACTTGAAATTCATGGAAATCATTGTGAACAGCAGGGAGTTAAGTAGGTCATCCAGCCCAGACATGAGCCTATTCACCATTTAGGGTAACATCAAGAGGAATGTTTGTCAGCTAATCCCTGCAGACAGGAAGAGATTCTTTCTGTGCATAATTTGTTAATCACAGTATGACTTGGGTTGGTTTGTTTTCTGGCACGGTTATTCTCTTGCGCATGTGGAAGAAGAGAATTAATTCACAGTGTGTTGCTGTCAATTTCTATAGGGGCAACGACTTTAAAGGGCAGGTGGTGGAAGGTAGCTTCCATAAATGCAAATGCATTTACTTCTGCTTCCTTAACCGTGGCAATTCGGAATTCAGGAAGGGCAGCCCTGTTCAGTTCCGCCATTGCACACATTTTGGCTCACAAAAGAAAGCTGATGGATTTCCTTAAACAGGTGTATTTGTAAGTTTCCTTCAAGTAAACATTTCTTTGAGCTTGTATCTCTCCAATGGTCATATCTGTCAACTTCTTTGCTGCTTCCTATTGTTATCTGCCACTGCATGGAGTAATTTTTCTTTTGTTTTTATATTAGAGCAGCTTGGGTATCTGTGCTGCCAAAGCTGAGCTCCGTGCTACTGAGAGACAACGAACTATAACCAGTAAAATCTCCAGTAGCAGACTCGAAGTCCTCAATCTAATAGTTGGAAAACATTTTATAATTGCAGAACAGGAATGAAAACCCAGATTGTGACAATGTGCCTGGTTTTGTACGAACACATTAATTTTTACAACTCTTTACCCTGATAAAAAACCCAGATTTTTGGCAGCCAAATTAACAGAAGTTATAGCAGGTTATTGCTCTTTTCTCACTAATTCTAGACTCTACTGTTGTATTTAACAAGATAAGGTAAATTCTAAGACAGCACTTCTAGCCAAGCATAAAAGAGATATATTTTTTTTTAACTTTGAGTTTCTAGTTTAATAAAGCTTTGAAGATTTAGACACGTTTTTCTGTTCCCATTTTCCTCCTCCTCATGACCCTCTTATTAAACATGGATATTATACTATGAGAGACTCTTGATGTGGGGCTTTAGAAGTTACTACACAGTAATGCTGCCAAAAGCTATTCCTAGTACTGAATCTCTAAATTAAAAGAGAATGACTGAAAACTCACCTATCGTATTACTTTCATGTGAAGTCACAACTTTAAGGAATGTTTTACTGGAACTTCGAGTCAGGGAGACTTTAATTGCTAATGATATTTCTGAAAGAGATGCAACTCTTTCCTCTGTAGCCTCAACAAACTAGTATAATTTCTAGAGGATTAAAGTAAATAAATAAATACATAAATTCCAGCTACCCCTCAGAAAATAAAACCCACCCCTAAACCACACCCACTGCGAGAAACAGCCTGGAAAACATGAAGAAGCCCTTAAAATTTACAGAAAAGCTGAATCTCTCCAGAAGGCTGGAGGCCACCTGGGAGGCTGAAAGCCTCACCTTGCTCTGGGTCTGCAAACAGCAGCTGCCAACACAAATGACAGAGGGTGCTTTGATTTTTTAATTCTGTTGGTTTTGCTAGTTTTCAGTTAACTGAAGACCCGTTTTACAGACATTTGAGTGGTATTGTGTGTGTTTACAGGGCATACCAAAGAAGGTGAAAACAAAGTAATTGGTGACTGACGTAAGGCTAAGGAGTGTATTCTGCAATGTTGGCAATAAAACCAAACAGCAAAAGAAGTTTAACTTGGCATCCTAGATACTGCCATCACCCAAGAAAAGTAAGAGAGCTTACAGGCAGAACAAGCGTTGTAGGGATTCAGCCCACATGCAGATGAGTCACATGAAACAAATTCCTTCTGCAAAGTCACAAGCACTGTCATCTCCCAATTCAAGAAAAAGGGGAGCAAAAGTGGCTGGTTTTGCCTGATGAGATCTTAGCAACACCTTTAATTTTGAAATTAGAAGTCCAGGACCCACTGATGTCAGAGGTGAGGCTGTGCAGTTCACAAGAGACTATTGCACACATTTAGCCATCAGGCTCCGGGTAACGCAAGCTACACAAGGACTTCAGTTTTGCAGTGAGACAAGTTTTTATTCTTAACTGCTGCTGCTCTTGGATTTGTTTCTGAAAGAAAGGGAGAATGTTTTGCCATGAGCCAGCTGGAATAGGTCAATGAATTTTTGGGGATCTGGGTGCAATGCTGTGAAAGAGAGCTGGTGCACTCCTTAGCTACCCTTCAGTGAGGGAACAAGGCTGGGGCGGAAGATGGGCTGAATGCACCTGAAAGATGCTGGAGACCTCCGGATCCATTTCTTGGACGCAGCGCTGCCCAGACACTTACAGAGCAAGGACATGTAAATTGAAGTCTAATGTAATAAGGGCTTTTCAACATTTACCACTTGATGCTCAGAACCACACACGACAGGGCTCCAGGTAGTGTACAAAGGCGAGGAGGTTTTGCCTGGACCTTTTCCTGCAGTGAAGTCCCCAGACAGCTTTCAAACTCAGAAAAGTTCAGGTTCGTTACAATGCAAACCCCCTCAGCTTACATTTGTGAGCAGAGACAGCACAAAGGTACTGATGGGGTTGCAACAGCAGAAAGGAGGCAACCAAGGAGCTAAAGAGAAATGTAAA